>NW_005841864.1:1679788-1700701 GCF_000455745.1 Alligator sinensis
GCCTTGGCAGGAGCCTCAAGTGAACTGGCCAGGGAAAGGGATTTAATTCCCCCCTCCCTGTCCCACCGGCATGGACCTGAGCTGGGGTCTGCCTGGAGCTCCCCGTTTGCTGCAGCAGCAGCAGCAGGGGCACAGCCAGACACCGGCCAGCATGGCCCCCTGAGGCAGAGGGGGCAGGGAGGGGGTTTATTCCTCCCTCTGTCCCTGAGAGACTGCAGCCGGGGTCTGCCAGCCCTGATTGCTGCCTCTGATCACTCCCTGCACAAAGCGAGCAGTGGAATAAGCTCCCTCCCTGCTCCCTTTGCCAGATGCCAGAAGGACTGGGGAAATAACCCTGTTCCCTGCCCACGCACCTATGGGGGCCATGACGGCTGGACTCTGGCTGGGCCCCTGCCCCTACCACTGGAGTGGCAAGGGGGAGGGTCCAGGACGGGGGCTGAAGCCCCTCTCATGGTTTCATGGGGAGCACAAGCCTCTTCCTGGTGGAGGGGGCTGCACTTTAGGCAGGAGTGGAAAAGAGCAGGGCAGTGTGCAGTGGTCAGCTGCCACAGACTAAGCGGGATAAGCAGTGGCACTGGGGCTCGGTGTGGCCATACCCCTCCAAGCCCTTCCTAGTTCCACTGTTGCTCGCCCTGCACAATGCAGCAGCTCTGACCACCCCGCTGCACTCCCACCCTCAGTGCAGCAACCCCACTGGGAACAAGCTTATGCTTTTGGCCATGCCCTCCCCCCTCCTGGAGTGGCAAGTGGGGTGCACAAGGCAGACGCCAGCTGGGATGCATGCTAGTGGGACAGGGATGGGGGAAATAAAATCCCTCCCTGGCCAGTTCACTTGAGGCTACTGCCAGATCTGGCCATGCCCCTGCCACTGGAACAGCGAGCATAGAAACACCTGGTAGGTCCATGCTGGTGGGACAGGGGAGGGAAGAGGGAATAAACCTCTTCCCTGGCCCCTTCACCTTAGGGGAGGCCAGCATCTGACCACA
Source organism: Alligator sinensis (assembly GCF_000455745.1). Lineage (NCBI taxonomy): Eukaryota > Metazoa > Chordata > Crocodylia > Alligatoridae > Alligator > Alligator sinensis. Next base: position 1,680,775 of record NW_005841864.1, read on the forward strand.
CCCCCACACCTGCTGGCCCCTGATCCAGCTAGAGAGCAGAGGGGTGGGGCCATCCCTGCTCTACTGGAGCAGAAAGTACAGCCCCACCCAGGGCTGCAGAGCATACCAGGATGCTGGGGGACTCTGGTTTAATTTAAACCAGGAAGGGGTCTGGGACAGAAGTTCCATAACTCAGTTTGAGCTCAATCAGTTAAGTCTTATGCTACATTCAACCAGGTTTATCTCAAACAGGTTTTGGCCATTTTGGAACTGGCTTATCTGCACTGAACTTGTGTTCCATTATGGGTTTAAACTGGTTTCTGATCACTTAAATTGGTTTATGTGTAATGTCTCACCCTAGCCCTAATGAACAATTTCCAGCTCCAGTAATCCAGATCCGTGGTGAAACTCTGGAGATTTCCTTCTATGATGAAATGACTGGCTCTGTGGATGCAGAGAGACTGGTGTATGTGATGTACCTTGATTTTAGCAAGGCTTTTGATATGGTCTCTCACAACATTCTCCCAGGCAAGCTAAGGAAGTATAGGCTGGATGAATGGACTGTAAGGTGGATAGAAAACTGTCTGGAGCATCAGGCTCAGAGAGTAGTAATCAATGGCTCAATGTCTAGTTGACAGCTGGTACCAAGTGGAGTGCCCTAGGGGTCAGTTCTGGGGCCAGTTTTGTTCAATGTCTTCAACAACGACCTAGAAAATAGAATAGAGTGCACCCTCAGCAAGCTTGCAGATGACACTAAGCTGGGGAGAGTAGTAGATATGCTGGAGGGTAGAACTTGCTAGGATTCAGAGTGACTTAGACAAATTGGAGGATTGGGCCAAAAGGAATCTCATGAGGTTCAACAAGGACAAGTGCAAAGTCCTTAGGACACAACAATCCCATGCACTGGTACAGACTGGGGACTGACTGCCTGGGCAGCAGCTCTGCAGAAAAGGACCTGTGGATTACAGTGGACAATAAGCTGAATATGAGCCAGCAGTGTGCCATTGTTGCCAAGAAGGCTAATGGTATACTGGGCTGTATTGGTAAATACGTTTTCAGTAGGTCAAGGGACGTGATTATTCCCCTCTATTCAGCACTGGTGAGGCCACACCTGGAGTACTGTGTTCAGTTTTGGGCTCTCCACTAGCAAAAGGATGTGGACAAGTTGGAGAGAATCCAGTAGAGGGCAACAAAAAAGGTGAGGTGGCTGTGGGACATGACTTATGAGGGAAGACTGAGGGAACTGTGTTTATTTCTTCTAGAGAAGAGACTGAGAGGGGACTTAACAGCAGCTTCAACTACATGAAGCGGGGTGGGGTTGAAAGAGGATGCAACTAAACTGTTCTTAATGGTGGCAGATGTTGACTTGAAAATGGTATTTAAAGGCCTGTTTTTTGGAAATTGGCTTACAGTAGGGGGTGTGTGTGTGTGTATATATATATATATATATGCATTATAAGAGTTCAAGATGGGCAGCAGGGGTTAACTGATTTGTAAGAGCCTGGGTTTCACACACAGAGTTCCATATAGCCCTGGAAGCAGACAGGCTGTCTAGCATGACAAGATCAATGGATAGACAGCCTGAGAATTGAGGGGGGCATCCCATAACACGAAATCACAGCCTTCAAGGCAGACAGGTTGTCTAACACAGCAAGAAGACACACTCTGGATATCAAGGAAGTATGTACCATACTATCCCATAACACGAGATAACTGAAACCAGCTACAAGGCCCAAGAGCAGGAAAGGGGCCTGAGTTGTGGTTTGGGGGGAACAGACCAAATTAGGAGAAGGCCTGGAAGGCTACGTGAACTTGTGACCACAGAGGGACAACCAACTAGAGATAGCCACAAATGAAGAGTCATCAGGAGTCATCGAGAAGGAAGGAGAATACAAAATCAGAGACTTGAGAGTAACAAAGGGTCCCCCCCCGGCCGTCTCGCCTTGCTGTCCCTCTTTCTTTTCCTTTGTCTCGTCCCTCCTCGTTCCTCCTCTTCCTCCCTGAGAGGGGTCCCCATCCCCATCCCCTGGGAAGGGTTCCCGAGGCCACCATGGACTGAGGACACACCAGCAGCCCGTCTCATACACCCCACTGGAGGGGGGCTGTGGGCCTCAGCATCCCACCTCCAGACTGTTGACACCTAAGAGAATGAGCCTCAGAGTAAAGACTGCATCCCGACCAGATGACTGATGACAGCCCTAGGTAGATATAGAATTGCTTGATTGTTTGTATTGTTGCTTTTTTGTTATCACTCTGTATCAGTAAATTTGCCTGTTATCGAATGGAAATGTCATGGTCTGAGGGTTGTGCTCACCCGGAACAAAGGTATAAGGGCTTGGTCCTAAATCCAGTGCCAACAGCAGATGACAGAACAAGGAGCAACAGTCTCAAGTTGCAGCAAAGGAAGTTTAGGTTAGATATTAGGAAGAATTTTCTCTCTAGGAGGGTGATAAAACACTGGAACAAGCTACCCAGAGAGGTGGTGGGACCTCCATCCTTGGAGGTTTTCAAAACTCAGCTATACAAAGCTTTGGCTGGGATGATCTAGTGGGGGATGGTCCTGCTTTTAGCAAGGAGTTGGACTAGATGACCTCCTGAGATTCCTTCCAACCCTAACTTCCTATGATTCTATAACACTGGGTATTTCCCATACCTCTCTCACAGAAGGCTGACTTCGATGAAGAAATCCAACATAGGCCCAAACATGCAAGTGCAGCCTTTGGATACCTGAAGAAACAGGTGTCTGATGTCATGTTTGACAATCATGAAGTCAGATCCAAAACCAAGCTCAAGGTTTATCAAGCAGTCATGATCCCCACCTTGCTGTATGGAGCTGAGACCCGGCCAACATACAGAAGACATCTAAAGTTGTTGGAAAAGTACCATCAATGCTGTCTGTGGAAGATCCTCAGAATCCAGTGGGAAGACAGATGCCAACATAAGCATCCTCCTGCAAGCAAACACCATAAGTAGTAAGTGATGATCATCCAACATCAACTTGGTTGAGCTGGCCATGTCATCCAGATGTCCAGCTCCAGACTCCCAAAGCAAGCTTTATTCTCCCAGCCCAGCCAAGGCACACACTCAAGAGGAGGGCAGAGAAAGCATGTCAAGGATGTTCTCAAGGCCAACTTTAAAAAAATGCAACATGGCCATCAACTTGTAGGAGACTATTGCCCAGAACTGGGCCAAATGGAAGAAGAGTGTGCTGCAGGGATCTCAGTACTTTGAAGCCTCAGGACAACAACAGGAGATGGAAAAGCGGGAGCAGCAGAAACAGCATGTCACAGACCCAATCAAGAATCCAGAACCATCCACCCCACCTGGAAACACATGTCCAAGCTGCAGTAGAGAGTCTGTCAGTCTCAGATAGGCCTAATCAGTCATCTTCAACACAGAGATTAGACAGTCATGGAAGAGGGTCATCTTTGATTACAAGTGATTTCCAAAGAAGAAGATAATCATGCCTTCATTTTTCTGGGAAGACGTACTCTGTGTGCTGTGGATTGTGATTTACAGGTATGCCTACCTAGCAGAAGTGTTACTTACAATGCTGAGAAGGTAGCTTTGGAAACAATTTCCCTAATATTGCTGTTATCTACACCAAGCTCACACCAGTGCAACTCTTGATATTCTAAGAGTTTATCCAGATTCATACTCACATATGGGAAAAAATCAGGCCAACTATAATTACTTCCACTTCCGTATGCTATTCATTATATTTAGTGACTATAGCCTCCTAATAAGCCAAGGGTTTGCCTTCCTAATATGCAAACTAAAGCAAATAATTTTTTTCTTACCAATATTAGCTTATTATTTTATAGATAATATATAAATTGAGGCAAGCATGCAGAAAAAGTCATTGGCCTTTTATTTTTCATTATAATTTACAAAAAAAATTAAACAAAAATAGGAACTCTTATATTCAAGTTCTACAATATTCCAGAAGTAGATACTTTGTTCTGGATTTCATTTGCTGCATTATAGCCACATGTGGCTGGGGAATAAGAGAAAGACATACTGTTTCTCCTGATGCCAGGATTTATTATATGCTAAAGATGCACCGTTTGTCAGAAGTTGTTATAACATTGAGGTGATCTTGGAAACATGCAACAATCACTTTTTTTTTTTTTTTTTTTAAAGATTCCACAGTAGTGCATATTTAGGTCACAGTTCTTCTCCTTCTCAAGCTTCAGCTTAAATGATCTCATAGTAGGGAAAACAGAATTAGGCTGCTGACAGACATGAAAAAAAACCCCAAACAGAAATTTACTGGAAGAGGAAGCATGTTAGTTCGACCCAGCTCCCCAAAGTCTGTACAGATTGTGCACTTCAGCAGGGCTTTTTGGTGCTTTTATCTAACAGCAGATTGAATCAGCTGTTAGGTGACAGTGCCAAAAAGCCCCGCTGAAGCACATGATCTAAACAGATGTTGGGTGAGCCAGGTCAAACCAACGTGATGCCTCTTCTGGGCATGTGCTGCACTTGGTCTGGGGGCACACTGAGCTTCAAGTAAAGCACTGGGTTTCTTATTTTTCATGTTGGTAAGCAGAAAATACTGCTTATATTCATAGGGACTTTTAAATATCTTCATATCTGGTTGCGGTTGGATTGAAACATTTGGAATGAAAATCCTTATAGGGTTGAGGGATAAAAATTTGGAGCTTTTTGACACTTTCCACTTCACAAAGGGCAAGAGAAATCAGAAAGCCATTAAGTCATCTGTGTCAATCAAAGACATGCATATAACATAGTGTTGTGCATAGTGCAGATTTCACTCCTTTTCAGAATATGTTTGTTCTATCATAGACATTTTCTAATAAAAGAGAATAAATAATGTTTTGAATGTTGTAAATCCTCCATTAACCTATGCCATTATAGAGAACAGTGGCATCTTATAAAAAAAATACAGGTTTCCCTCATTTTATGAGGTAGATAAAAACTGTGCATAACTCAAACTTGCAAAAAGGGAAGCCACTTTACAAGGTAACAGACAAGGATACGTTGTGAGACCTTGACTGCAGCAGCAGCAGGTAAGTCTGCAGGGGTCCAGGCAGCACAGGGCTCTTCCCAGTGGAGGACTGGGCTGGGCTATGCTCAGGGCAGGTGGTGGTGGTACTGGGAGGGGGGCTACAGGGTGGGCTGCAGGCACCCCAAAATTTGCCATAGACCTCCCCGACATCCTTCCCAGCACTGCCGCCACCCACCCCAAGCACAGTGTGGCCCAACCCACCTGCCAGGAAGAACCCAGCTCCAGGGGCTGGGGTGAGTGGGGCCTCAGTCTGCCCCCCCTGCTGGTGGTGAGGGATGGAGTGTGGCTGGGGTAGGGGCTGGGGCAGAGGCAAGAACTGCACACCCAGGGTGGAACATGGGATGGGGGACATGGCTCCTGCTGCTACTGGGTGCTGCCATGGGCTAGAGCTGGTGGCTGTGCCTGGCTCTTCCCGGTGGGGGGATGGGTTGTGACACACTGCACTCAGGATGGGTGCTGGTGGCACTAGGAGGGCAGTTGGGGGGCCTACAGCAAATGTTGGGGTGGCTACAGCCTCCTCCTGTAGCCCCCCTCCCAGTGCTGCCACCACCTGCCCAGAGCACAGCCTGGCCCAGATTCTGGTGGGAAGAGTCCAGCATGGCCCCCAGCCCCAGCCCACAGCAGCAGCCCATAGCAGCAGAAGCCATGCCCCCCATTGCATGCCCAACAGCCAGAGTGGGCAGTGGCAGTGCTGGGATAGGGGGCTAATGGGGGGTTGTAGCCACGCCATAATTTGCTGAAACCCCCCCCAACTCCCTCCCAAGGCTACCACCACCTGCCCTGAGCACAGTGCAGCCCAAGCCCCACTGGGAAGAGCCCAGTCTCAGGGACTGGGGTAAGTGGGGCTTAAATCTGCCCCCTTGCTGGTGGTGTAGGAGGGAGTGGGGCTGGGCCTGGGGCTGGGGTCCAGCCCACAGCAGCAGCCCATAGCAGCAAGAGCCATGCCCCCCATCCCACGCCCCACCCTGGTTGTGCAGCACCTGCCCCAGCCCCACTCCCTCGCTCACCACTGGCAGGGGGGCAGATCAAGGCCCCTGCTCCTGCCTGTGCCCCATTTCTTCATCACTGGGCACTCAGTCTGCCCCCCCTCCCCCCACAGCCCTTTACCTTCCCTCCCAGACTTACCTGCTGCTGATCACATAAGAGTTAATTTACCTCACATATAACAAATTTTGGATATAAAAAGGGTCATCGCATAAGAGCAAATTTGCATATACAGAACCCGCATAAAGTAAGGAAAAACTGTAAGTGGCTCAGCCTTTCACAATGCTGCACATAGAGAAGCAATGTGAATAAGCTGTGAGAAGCAACATCAAATTTAAACAGGCCAATTACCTTAGGATATAAAGATATATAAAGTATAAACATAAATTGATGACACATCTTAAAACCATTTAGTCAATTCTAAACACTTGAATTGTCAACTACCAAGGAAAATAAATTAACTAATTGAGCTGCCTGAGCTATTAAGGCTTGGACTTCACTGTCAATGTCTTAGAAGTACCTTACTCAGTGATTAGTCAAGAAAGGGAGATGACCATGTTCATGATTGTGATGGGTCTTGATAAAAACAGGATGTAGGATAGCATAAGGATGAATGGATTTAATTTAAAGAGAGCTGAAGAGAGCTTTACTCTTAGGTAAAGCACATGTTCTTAAGTTGCTTATCGAAAGAAAAATGATTGATGCCCATTTGTAGGATTTTATTAAATTTAATAAGCAAAAGTCCACATTACAAAAATAAAACCCAGCTCCTATTGAATCTAAGTTATTAAAAATTCTGTGTAAGAATTAAACAGTACAATTGTCAAACTAGAAGCTAAAGCATTTTTTCAAAGGTACTGAACTAATATCAAATTGAAAAATTAGTTCATAAAAGCGAATGATATTTAATAATTGTAAACAGAAATCAATAGAGATGTGCATAGATTTGGTTATATTCCACTTAAAGATCTTTTATCCATGGCCGAATAATCAAGATTATTTAAATAATCCAAGGCCCAAAATAAACAATTGGTTGCATCTGCTTTAATGTCCTTGGGAAAACAACAGCTGTCTCCCTAGGTTTTACCTACATACTAGTGAAAAATGTAGATCTTTCTCCCTCTGCACCTTGGAAAAAAACCTCAGTGATAACTTTGGTAAAACTATGTAGTAAACAAAAGTTAACACAGTTAAACAATAACTTCACAAAGATGGATCTTGGTCAATGACAAGCAGGGATCCTGGTTTTCTCTGATAAAAAAAATTCACAAATTCTCTGATAAAACCCCCCAAATCTGCAGTTAAAATGAACTGCCTCTATGTATATAGGTATCAGTTAGACACAATGATTAATTGTTATGTAACCCTGGGCACGACACTACATGCGCCCTCACCTGAATAATGGGATCCTGGGGTACCCAGTAGCCCTGCCCAGCCCCCCTGGGAAGCTGCTGCAGTGCCCCCGAGTGGAGAGCCTCCCCTTACAATCTAGCACCCTCACAGACAATTCTCAAACTATTTACAGGATTTGATTATTTACAACATAATAAATAATCATTAAATAAGCACATGGATATACCGACTACTAAACCCTCAAGAATTTATTTACACAGTCTCTTACTTGCACACAGTGTACTGGGGATCCTGTGTGCGCTGCCCCTGGCGGGGTATCTCAGGGAGCAGGATTGTCTGTGTCCCTGCACGTGGTCTGTGGACGCTCCCTGGTGCTGGTGTCCGTCTCTGTGCTCCTGGGGTCTCCGGGCAGCAAGCAGCAACCCCTCTGCAGTTCCTGCAAGACAGCCTTCCCCTGCCTTTGACCTCCTTCCCTGGTTCTGCTGGGAGCAATGTCTGGGCTACAAGCTGTAGCAACCATCCTGCCCCACAGGCTCACAGCCCCAACAAATGCAGACCCTCCCTGGGCTTTGCCTGCCCCCTAACCACAGGAAAAACTGCTCCCCCTTTTATCCAAGCCTCTCAGCCAATCGCAGCTCAGGGCCCTTCCCGGGCTTTTGCTAATGGCTCTTTCAAAACTTTGCTGGGGTTCCATCACCCCTCCCACTTCCAACAGGGCTGCTTCCAAAACAGCTTCACTTGCCCTCAGAGCCTACAGTGTCCCCTCTGGGACAAACACTGTGTCTCTGCCAGGCAGCCCTTCGCATTCTGTTCAGGTGGGTCCATTTTTAAAAGCTGCTACAGTTATATTTACCATTCTAAAGCAATTTGGAAGCCTACCAGTACCTCAATCACTATAATAAAATAAATTCTAAATACCTATACATTTTGGCATTTGATTTTGGGTTTTTATCATGGAAAATCAGAACTCCCCCTGCCCAGTTTGCTTACCAGGATCCAGACCCCTCAATCCCCACCCACAGCCCCTGGGCCCTCCATCCCTGCCAGAGGGGGCCCCCATCTTAGGGACTCCGGTTCACAGGCCCCTACCCCCCGTGCAGCAACTGAGCCCCAGCTGCGACCTGCAGGAGGCAGCAGCTGCTGTGGGCTGAGGGGGGAGCAAACCATGGAGCCCAGCTCCTTCTCCATGGGCAGCACAGCCAGAGCAGAGGCCCTGCTGGGGTGCAGGGGGACTGCCCGCTGTGGATTCAGGCTCCCCACACTGCTGCCCTCCCCCCAGGGTCTCCGCAGCCCAGCAGGCAGGACCCAGCATGGCAGAGCAGGGCGGGGTCAGGCAGGGAAGCTTGTTGCTGTTGCCACGAGCCCTGTGCTGCCATGGCAAAGCAACCCCTGCCTGCCCAGCAGCAGCAGGGGTAGCAACATGGGTTTGTGCCCCTCACTGGTGATGGGGGCAGGGGGCACCTTGCCAGGGTGGCATGGAGCTCCTGGCAGCTGAAGTGAGCTTCCCCACCTGGCTCCATTCTGCCCTGCTGTGCCAGGCCCCACCAGTTGGGCTCTAGAGGCCACAGAGGGATGGCAGCAGGGCAGGGATCCCAAGCCCACAGCAGGGAGCATGCACCTACCCCACCCACAGATCTGGGGGGAACATGTTTCCATGCCCTCCCTGGGAGTGTACGCAGCAGTGGAGAGCTAGCCCCTCCACACCTCCGGGACAAGCTGCCTACAGCCCCATCCTGGTCCCTGCCTGTGCCTGTGGCCACACATTCTGGCCCCAGGCTCCAAGCCCCATATACCACCCAGCTGGGCAGCACCCCAGACCCATCCCTGCCCAACTCCCTCCCTTCCTCGCTAGGGGGGCCTCAATCTCCCCAATGCCAGACTTACCTGCAGGAACTTCACTCCAAGTTGCCTGCCTGCCTGACCACCCTTCGCCTGCTCCCACCAGCCCCTTGCAGGCTAGAACTCTGCCAGCCTGCAGAGAGCTCTTTGCAAAAGTGGAAAATTTGCGTGCTTCTCCCTTAAAATGAGAAATCTGCCTTTTTCTCAGTTAAAAGGGAAAATCCACTGGGTTTTTTCCATTTTTCTGTGGGAAATGGAAAACCTGGATACCTGATGACAAGTGGTGGTCCTATGCAGTGTGGTAATACTACTAGTTCATTACTAATAATAAAAAAGATTTGCAGTTTCTCAGGATGCTAACCCAAAAAAGAACTCTTGCATAAATATCTTCACAGAGATAGCATTTAGGATTATTTAACCATGAGGATATTTCTTACTGTTGCAGTTCATCATACCTGTGTACACATGTGTTTTAACCCCTTAAAATAGGAAATATCTTAAACAAAAATAGAATTATTACAAGTAAAGCACATTATAAACATGTGTTTAATCTCTAACTCATAATCTGTAGACACATGAAATTTTAATTTACAGTCAGAATACTAAGTGAAGTAGCATGTGGGACAGTACTTTAATGCTACAGGGGCCTTTCGAGTGCTGAAAGGGGTAAGGTGGCAGAGCTGTAAGTGGTAGCCATTACTTCGGCTGTGTGTAGATGATCCAACTTGGAAAGCAGAATCAGTCAATTTCTTCAGATGTTTTTGCTAGTCAGAAAACACAGGGCCTCCTGGCTTGATTGTTCTTATCAACATGTTCTTTTTCACTCCACTTTGCAAAGTTTCCTTGTAATATCTTTGAACATATCAGTTGTGAAGTATATGGGTAGCTCCAATAGCATAGTTCAATCAAATTAAAAGAATTCATTCTTTGAATTACATTACTCTGAAAAATTTTATGCAACAGTGGAAAATTCCTCGATCTGTGACATTATATATTGGATGTTTTGTAGAACCCCAAAAATAATGAAAAAAAGAACAGGAGAACAGATTAGACCAAACAATAGGCCACTTCTTGGGGTACAGTCAAAGGATTCTGTATAACTTGGAGAGCTGTACCAGGTATTTAAACAAAGTAACTGCATAATAAAACACAACATTTTATCCAGACACTTCCTGTACCCTGAAATATTTCTAAAAATAAATTCAGACATCTGTACCAAACTTTCACGCATGTGTGAATGCACATATACATGTACAGCACAATTGGGAAATTGGCAGTTATTGGCTAACTAGGTAAAAGTATACAAAGCTTTTGCTGGGTATAATTCAGAGCTCATAATTAATCTAAAAGAAAAAAAAGTTGTTTCTAAATTCAATGTGATCTTCATCTAAGAAGAAAATAACATAATTTTACCACCCCTGTTTCTGTTACCCTTGAATCATTAGGTGATCAAGGGTGAATGAATAGGTGACAAAACAAAGAAAATAGGATGAAGAGAAGGTACTTGACAGGAATAATTGCCCTCAAAGAAGTCCTTACCTACCAGGAAACTATTCCTATTTTCTGGAAGTGGGTGACTAATTAACGACGCAGTTTGAGCTTGGAGGAGGAATGTACCTGTTACTGGAACAGCTGATGAGATAATGCCTTCTCAGCTCCACTTTGCTAAATGAAAAGATTGCAGCACGAAGACTTGGATATTTTTTTTAATTACATAGCTTGGTTGGCATTTTCTATCTTTGCTGAGCCTAGACCTTCCCTTTAGAGCTAAGGGTTGTTAGACAAGAATCCCTAGAAAATTAGGGTTGGAAGGGACCTCAGGTGGTCATCTAGTCCAACCCTCTGCTCAAAGCAGGACCAACTCCAACTAGATCATCCCAGTCAAGTCTATGTCTAGCTGTGTCTTAAAAACCTCAAAGGATTCAGATTCCACAACCTGTCTGGGTAACCTGTTCCACTGCTTTACTACTTTCTGAGCGTTTTTCCTGGTATCTAACCTAAACTTCCCTTGCTGCAACTTGAGACCATTGTTCCTTGCTCTGTCATCTGCCACCACTGAGAACAGACTAGCTCCATCCTCTTCATAACCGCCCTTCAGATAGTTGAAGGCTGCTATTAAATCCAGTCTCAGTCTTCTCTTCTCCAGACTAAGTCCAGTTCCCTTAACATCTCCTCAGAAATTCTGTTCCCCAGCCCCCTAACAATTTTGGTTGCCCTCCACTGGACTCTCTCCAATTTGTCCACATCCTTTCTGTAGCGGGTGCCCTAAAATTAGACACGCTACTCTACACGTGGCTTCACCAGTGCAAGCATAGAGGGGAATAATCACTTCCCTCAATCTGCTGGCAACTCTCCTGCTAATGCAGCCCAGTATGCCATTAGCCTTTTTCACAACAAAGGCACACTGTTGTCTCATATTCAGCTTATTATTCATTGTAACCCCCAGACACTTTTCTGCAGAGCTGCTGCATAGCCAATCAGTCCCCAATCTGTACCAGTGCATGGGATTGTTCTGTCCTAAGTGTAGGACTTTGCACTTGTACTTGTTGAACCTCCTGAGATTTCTTTTGGTCCAATCCTCCAATTTGTTGAGGTCTCTGAATTCTAACTATACTGTCCTACGTATCTACTACTCCCCCCAGCTTGGTGTCATCTGCAAACTTACTGAGGGTGTACTCCAACCCATCTTCCAGGTAATTTATGAAGTTATTGGACAAAACTGACCCCAAGACCAACCTCTGGGGCACTCTACTTGATGCTGGCTGCCAACTAGACATCTAACCATTCATTACTACCTTTTTGAGCCTGGTGATCCAGCCAGTTTTCATACAGTCCATTCATTTAACCCACACTTCCTTAGTCTGCTTGCAAGAAGATACCTTTAGTTTTCAAATATGGTTTACCAATTTAAAAAGTTAGCCAAAGAATGTACAGCATGTCAACAGATACAGAATACTCTAGAGTGTACAGTAGAGTGAATCCATGGATAGATACAGAGTGAAGCCATGGGTACTATGTCCATACATACATAAATACAGATTTCTACCACATCAGTGTATATGTATGGCATTCAAGGGATTTTTCCAAAACCAAAGAACAAATGTTGTAAATAATGCTTACTCAAAATGGCTACAGATATTTTGCTTATAATGTATAGCATCAGCATGTAAAAACAAAGAAGTGTGTACTTTGAATGAAATGCTATCCCAGAGTGGATCATGGGTGATAACAATCCTTATTTTACTTCAGCAGAATTTCAGTAATTCATTGTATTAAATGGCATCCACCTTCAAATGATTTGTTCAAACACTGAAAGGGGATTATAATCTGTAAGGTTAGAAAATGGTAATGAGAAAAAGCATAGGTGCTGAATTTTATTTTTGCCTGGGGGGGGCCTAAGATCATGACCCCTACCCTGGCAGCATGGCCAGAGCAGAGCCAAGCACAGCCTGTGTGGGCCTGGGGACAGATGCAGGCTGCCTGCTGCAGGCTCAGGACTCCCTGCCCCCTTGCCTTCCCCCCCAAGAGCCCATGGCAAGGTGCTTCCTGCCTGTTCAGCAGCAGCAGGGGGCACAACTCCATGCTGCTGACCCTGCTGCTGCCTTATGGACAGGGGGTACCTCACCATAGCAGCATGGCTGATGCAGGGCTCCTGGGGAGAGCCTGTAGTAGATAGCCTGCATCTGCTCCCACCCCACACACAAATCTGGGGGGAACATGCCTCCCCCCCATGTTCCCTTCCACAGGAGTGTACACAATGGCCACACAGTGGCAGGGAGCTGCCCCATCCCACTGCCCTGGACAAGCTGCCCATGGCTCTGTCCTACTCCTCACCCTGGCCCCAGGCCCTATGCACTGCCCTGGCTGGACAGTGCTCCCAGGTCCAGCCCTTGCCCCACTCCCCTCCCTCATGGTGGAGGCCTCAATCTGCTTCCCCCCCACCACACCATAGACTTACCTGTAGGCATCTGGAGGAGCTGCTCTCTACCGCTACCTAAAGCTTATTCCTGGCCACATGCATGTGTGTGCATGCACACATGCACATGTCACCCTCTGCGTCCTACTCCCCACAGCCCCTTTCAGGCTGGAATCTGCCAGGCTGCAAGGGGAAACCCATCATCTCCTGCATTTGTCCATGGTGAACAGAAAACCTGGATCTCTACATGATACTGGGAATCGAGGTATTGCCCTCCTCCCCATCACTAGGAAGATCCTTTTCTTGAATCTGAACTGATGGCTCCCTCTTGCCAAGGAAATCCTTCCTGTGTCTCAGTGGGGCTTCAGACCATTGAGAGGCACCATGGACATGATTTTTGTGGCCTAGCAAATCCAGGAAAATGCCAAGACCAACACCAGGAACTGCATATGAACTTTATTGATTTAACCAAAACCTTTGACTCGGTTAATAGTGAGGCTCTATGGAAGATCTTATTGAAGTTTGGCTGCCCAGGGAAATTTATCACCGTCCTAAGACTCCTTCCTTCATGTCCAGATGACTGCTTCCATCCTATACAGTGGCTCCACTCTGAAGCCCTTTGCCATTCAAACTGGCGTCAAGCAGGGCTGCATGATTGCACCAATTTTGTTTTCCATCTCCCTTGTGGTCATCAAGATCCATGACCATTTGCCACATGACATTGGCATCAAGTACAGGATGGACAGGAACTTTTTCAATCTCTCCTGCCTCCATGGCAAAACCAAAGTTACTTGGGCCTCAATTGTACAACTTCAGTACACCAATGATTGTGCTGTCATTGCTCATACTGAGGAGGACCTACAAATGGCTCTTAATTGTTTTTCTCAAGTATACCAGTGCCTGAGACTGAACCTTAACATTGGAAAATCAAAGGTTCTTCATCATCCTGCTCCCAGTCTATCAACCCCCTCCAGCAAAGATGCTCATTGATGGACAGGAGCTGGAGAATGTTGAACACTTTGCATACCTCGGCAGCCATCTATCTAAGAAAGCCAACATTGATGAGGAGTTCCAGTATAGGACCCAATGTGCTAGCTTGGCCTTTGGAAGATTGAATCATCATGTGTTCAACAATTACAACATCAGGACTTGAACAAAGCTTCTACTATATGAGTTGTGGTGTTCCCAACTTTTCTCTCTGTGAAGCTTTGGTGATCTACAGGGACCACCTGAAAAGCCTGGAAGACCATCACCAGTGCTACCTCTGGACAATGCTTGGCATAAAGTGGAAGGATTGTTGCACAAATGCCAGTGTCCTCACTGACACTAACACCACCAGTGTGGAAACTTCAATTATTCAACATGAGTTGCGGTGGACAGGGCATTGTGTGCACATACCTGATGTACATCTACCAAAACAAATGCTATACTCCCAACTCAGCCAAAGACAAAGGACACACAGGGGCCAGTGGAAATGCTTCAAGGACACCATCAAGGCAAACATTAAGAAGTGTGGCATTGACACCACAACTTGGGAAAAATTAGCCCAGGACAGGGCTACATGGTGATGCCTTGTGAGAGAAGGCACATTTTACTTTGAGGAAAACAGTCTTCTGGAGGCAGAAAAATGACAGAAATGGAAGGAAAAGAAACAAGACCGAGAAATCCATGGTCCAGCCCTCCCTTCAGCCACTGCCTGTGTCATTTGACACAATTTTTGGGCTCTAAGGGCATTTATACACATACCTTTGTCTACTCTGACGCACCAGAAATTCAGCATTTTGGAGCAGACTTGAGTAATCTAGTCTGCAGAGCACACTAGTTGACGTACCTGGTGCTGCATTGCATGCGTTTGTATAAATGGCAAAATGTGTGTCAGCGCACAGAAAATGGAGGTGGTGCACTTTTGAACTAAAACAACTTTGATTTGTTTTAGTTCAAAAGCATGCTGCCTCCATTTTCTCAGCGCTGATGCGTATTTCACCATTTATAAAAATGCATGCACTGTGGTACATGCATATGTACAAATGCCCTCTGATTGACCTTCTTAGCCATCAATGAACTCATTTACAATCCTTTACTTGACCTGTGGGAGTGATCATTCTTGATTGATGACAACCACATAAAGTACTGCTGAATACCAGGTGAAAATTTCACATGGCCTTCATAGCTATCACTAGGGCAAAGGAGCATTGCAGTATACTCTCATGGAAGTGCATATAAGAAAATTACATCCAAAAGAAATAGTTGTAGATCTTGGCCAAATGAAAATAAAAGAGAATTTCTGACCAGTGTTGTTTGAGGGTCCAGGAGTTCCAATAAATTTAGTGGGTCTCATATAATATATGCAATGTTAGCAACAGGAGAATAGCAAAGGGAGTCAGGGGAAACTGCAAACAAATAATTAATAATTTGTTACTGAAGAGAAAAGTACGCAGCAGAATCAACGTATGAATTTGGATGTGTTGAGAGAAGAGGCATGTAGAATAATATATCATAGCAAGAATGGCAGACATAATTGTGATTTCAGTTCTGCAGTGATTTTTTACTAACATCCTGGTTTCACTTTCCCATAACTTACTGAAACTGTCTTCATTCCAGCTGAATTTTTCAGTATATAGTTTCTTTCATGTGATTCTTTTTAATTTCATGAAAATAAACCATTCAGCCGTTTTTAAAACAAAAGTGATGAAAATGTGTTTTCCTATATATAAACCATGTTTTCCTACACAAAACTAAAAAATCTTGTGACCTTTTCAAAACAGTTTTACAGTCAAAATGGCTGACAATTGAAGGTTGAAATTTGGCAATGAAATTGTCCCCACTGAACAGATAATTAATAAAGATGTTCCGTAGCACTGGGCCATGAGCAGATCCCAGCAGGATGATGATATTCCATTACACTAACTTTTTTACAGTATATCACTTAGACAGTTTTTAATCTATCTAATGTGAGCTAGATCGATTTTTGTATATTGCAAATTTTTTTTTATCAGAATCTCAGGCAACTCTAAATCAAATACCTTCCAAACCCTAAGTATATTATATATCAACACAGTTACCATTATTATCCAAAATATTATAAAAAACTATATGAAACTTTTTTGATAAGACACATTTTCCATAAAGCCATGTTGACTGGCATTATGTTACCATGTTAACTTTCCTAATGGCGTGCAACATCAAATCTTCCATGATTTTGCCCAATATCAAAGTCGGGTTGCTGTTTCCTTAAAAAGGAAAACCAAGCAATAGAGAAAGAAATGTAAGGCTAGATCTCTAAAATGAGTCTTGGAATCAGAGTATCTCAAAAGGGAATGGCTCTGTTTTCAAAAAACAAGATACCCCAGATCTATGAGAAAACTCAGTTTGTTTAAAAATATTGAGCAGGTCAGCTTTCTACAGGTTTGTGGGGAGAAAATTACCACAGGATTCCTAAAATGCGTGCTAAGCTATTTAAGAAGAAAATGTAAAAGGGGAACAGTATATGTATATACTTGAAAAAAAATTCTAATCAGGCAGGCCCAGCAGTGGGAATACCAGAGAAGGCAAATACTCATTTTTTCCACGTAATATATTAATATAACTACTTTATTTCTCAAAATAACAGGGCCTTGCTGATACAGATACACCCCCAGATGAACTGATACCTCTGCAGCCACTTACCATAAAAGAAAGGATTTTCTCTCCATTTCAGCTAATTCTTTTGTCCAAGCAGGGTGGTAAATCTGGAGTATTATACCTTGCTACAGTGTGAAGATACTGCAATGAGAGAACTTTTTTCATGGAAGCCAAATTATCTGAGACATTCCTGGGTGAAGCACTGTGATCCACTGAAACAGAATGAAACAGAACTAGATTTAAATACTGAAGGTGAAAACTAACAATTGCCTTGAATATAGGTCAAGCAGTCTTACTGCTTATTTGTGGGTTTTATGTTTTTAAGTATAGGTTATTCTTAAGTGCTATTGTTTAAATCTGGAAATTAAGCCTGTTTGATACTTGTTTCGTTTAAGACATCCCCCTCCACTAAGACATCTCTCTCCTCATTGTTCTCCACAATTCAGACCAGGAGTCATAGTACTGTGTACAAACACAACTACAGAAATGTGACTCACTCATGCCTGGTCGCACTATTTTCTTTAACGTTTTGCTAAATGTAAGATCTGCCTGTGTTTGGTTGACTTTAGTTCATTAGATCATTGGAGCTAACATAGGAATATGAAGAAAGTGAGCTATTTCTCTCAAGTCACAAAATGTTTAACATTAATTCTTGTATGGGCCTGAAGACTGCGTGAAAAATGACATAGAAATTGCTATTTTTACTTTATACATTTATCTTTAAATTTTAAAATCTTCTCCTTGAAAAAATCCTTGTAGAAACAGGTAAGAAAGTTACATTGAACTAATTATTTTATATAGATGCTAATCTTTCCATTGTTTACTATTGTAACCAGTGTAATCATAAATCTTACTATCTTTAAAATTTATCAGGAGCATTTTGGATGACTTTTCATTTAGACCTGAGAAGCCCAATCAGAATCTCAGATGCCCAGTCAATGCCCATCCTCAGAGCCCAATATGCAAGCGGAATATCTGCATGTTTGAGCCTGACCCAGATCCTACTGAAGTCATTGACTTGTTTCTCCACTGGCTCTAGTGACAGTTGGATCAAGCTTCTAATACGTAGATTTCCTAACAGTTTAATGATGCATCTCAAAATTGATAATAAATATCCATGCTAGTTAATGAATCATCTGTGAAAGTTAGTTTATTTAGTTAGCAGAGATAGAGATATACAGTTTATTACCAGTTATCACTCAAAGATTAATGAAAAAGAACAGTGTCAGTAAGAGAGAGAACTTTCTTTGGCCTGCTCCATTTTTCTAAGCAGTGTCTGGAATTGTCTCCAGATATAACATTCTGCTTTACAAGCTTAAGAGTTAAATTCAGTACAGGTACCACATAAAGAAAGAATCCTCCTGTCCTTAAGTCACACTGTTAAGAGTCTCTTTGACCTCTTATGTAGAGTCAGAAGCCTCTTTTTTGTAAACTTCCTTCTCCTTGGGAAACTGAATGGCTGAGATCCATAGGAGACAACCTCCTAAACCAGAATGGAAATAATTCTTGTAAAAATGGGATATGCAGGTGTGTGTTCTGCTGCTGTAAAGGGCCTCTGCACCTGCGGAGGAGAAGGACAAGATTTCACCCTATGTTATTAGCTTAACTGGTTTTAAAACAATAGTTAGTCACACTGCAATCTAATGAAGTGCAAATAGCCTAGATGCTTTTAGCTCTATGTGCCTAAGAAGAGCTGGAACTTGAAAAGTAAATGACTGGGTTATTTAGTTCTTAGCGGAAGTGAATTTTAGATTCCCTCTCATATTTAAAAAATAAATAAAGTCGGTGCTGGTAATTCAGCAGTCATCACTCCTAATTCTAAGTTGTTGTAGCTTTCTAGGGAAGTCTATAGTGAAATACCTCAGAGAAACTTACCTTTCTAGAAAGACTGTTCACAAAAGGCAAAGAATCTCTGTGTATGTATGTGCTTTTAATTGCCTTATTTGTTTCTTAGTGGCAATAACATTAGTAATTCTGTTATCTCTTGCTGTCTACTCCATTACCAAAAGAATGCTGAAAAATAATTTAACTAAAAGCAATTTCAGACTACTCATTTAAGGTGAATCTTAATTTTGTGCATTTGGAATAGTGCCACTTCAAAATAAATGCCACAGTAGTGTGGAGTGTACTCTGGCTCTTGTGACCTTTCTAGTAGTATACCCCCTCTGCATAATAGACTCTAGGTCTCCACTTTTGCCCAAGGATGGAGCCCAGGAATTCTGCTGTCCTGAGATTGAGTCTATTTCTTCAGTGCCTCTGCTTTTTACCAATATTCATGTAGCTGGTTCAAATGAGTATAAGTTATGGCATGGGTCTAATAGCAAAATGGGGGCAAGATGCCTACAGAAGCAGCTGAGCCCTAGGGGCACATTCACATAGGCAAGCACGTATGCTTGCAGCAGCTCAAATAGAAGTGGTGCAAATTTGAGCTGGGGCTTTTTGCCTCAGCACACATGCTCAGACATGCACTTTGTTGTGGAGCAAATTGTGCCACTTGGGGCAAAATAACTCTGCCTGGCTGCTCTCAGATCTGCAGCCAGGGGGAGCTAGAGCCTGGGTCCAGCACCTGTGCTTTCCCCAGCAATATAAAAACCTTCCCTGGCCAGCAGCTCAGGATTACTTGCCCTCAGGAGCTTCTGGGCCCAGCCATTTGATATCTGGGGACACTAGCCTCTTGTGTCAGCCAAACTGCTGAAGCAGCATCCCAAATTCACTTTTTAAAATACCTCCAAATCCACATTCTTACAAAATTAGGACAAAAGAGAGAGAAAGGGGGATTGATCAGTTGGGCAATGTTTTATTGCTATATTTACAATGTTAAAGAAATCTGGAAGCCTGCCAGTATCTCTAGTATCATAATAAAAGTAATCCTAAATATCTATGTGTTTAAATGTTTGATTTTGATTTCCTTATCATATGGTGGGTGTGTGATAGGGAGATGTGTGGTTTGCAGGAAGAGGTGGGAAGGAGGGTGGGGGGGGATGTGGGTGGGTGTGGAGGAATGTGGGGGGATGTGAGTCACTGTGTGGGTAGGTGTGGGGGGACTGCGGATGTGGGGGGTGCTTTGGAGGAGTGGGTGCCCTGCATGAACACCTCATGCCCCTGGAGGTTGGCGGGGCACAGCGGTGCTGGTGGCAGTGGGAGCGTGGTGGCAGTGGTAAGTAGGGAACTCCAACAGATGCCACTGGCACTGTCAGCAGGGG
>NW_005841864.1:1700880-1704348 GCF_000455745.1 Alligator sinensis
CCCCCCCCCCCCCACCACTGGTCTCCAGCCCCCTGCTCATTCCCCTGCTGTTCTCCACCCTCCAGAGCCTCGAGATAAGGAGAACAAGCAGAAGGCTGGAGAGAATAGAACAAGCAGGAGGCTCATTCCCCCCATCCCCATTGGTTCCCCCAGCTCCCTGTTCATTCCCCTGCACCCCATTCATTACACCCACACCCTGTTCATCCCCCCCATCTCCCATTCATTCCCCCACCCCCCTTCATCCCCCCAGCTCCCTGCTGGCTCTCCCAGTGTACCGCCCCCCCCACTCACCAGCAGTAGCAGAGAACAAGCAGGAGGCTGGAGAGAGTAGGAGAAGTCTCCAGCTTATCTCCAGGGACTTGTCTTCAGCCCCCGGCTCCTTCCCCTGTTTTTGTCTCCATCCTCAGGAGGCTAGAGACAGCAGGCGAATGTCTCCAGGGGCTGTCTCCAGCCTCTTGTTCCTCCCCTGGCTGTCTCTAGCCTCCCGAGGCTGGAGATGAGCAGGAGAATGACCAGGGGGCTGGAGACCAGCTTGAGGCTGGGGACAAGCCTCTGGAAATGAGCTGGAGACAATCCCCCGGCATGGAGCTCTCTATTGCAGCTCAGTGCTCTAGGATGAACTGAACAGCTGGGTCTGTGACAAATACATTATAATAAACCTCTTATGTTGGATATGCTATTCTTTTGGTATTAGGAGAGAGAGTAAATAAAATCTGTGTTGTCTCTTTCCTTCTTTATTATACATAACACATATGTAAAAATACAACAGGAAAAATAGACAATGGGTTTTAACATAAAATTCATAATGCAGTCCACTTATATTGCACCATCCTCAGCAATTACAGTGAACCAAATTCAATGTTGGCTTCATTGTGAGTTGCATTTGCTTACCTCAAATTAGTTCTCCACAGAATAAGAAATCAACATAAGCTGTGCTTATCTGGTCAAATTGGCCAGATTTGATTGAATATACTTGGGGTGCTTTTTTGGAGCGGGGAGTAAGAGCACTGGAATGGTACATAAGAAGGAGTAGAGGAAAGACAAGAATGTAGGAGAACTGAAATGAGAAAAGAAGAAAGGAAAACCAAAGAGAAACAAAAGAAGAAAGACATTGTGAAGAGCAAGTTGAGAGAAGGTGACTTTGGTCTTCAGGGAACAAAAGACTTATTCATATATCAACTAAATATTAAACTTCATGAAAAGGAGAAGTTTATCAAAAACATAGTTGGAGTTATAAGACAGGGGTAAAAATAATAGTATTGCATGGGAAAATGAACAGTAGGGAGGAACTAGATCTAGAAAACAAACAGTACAACTCGGGAAGAAATCTATCAGCAGACTTCACAAATCAAAAACATATTAATTAAAAAGTGGTGAGACAGGAAATGAAGACCAGTATCAAAAGAATATTTTTATAAGAATTAGTTTGTTTTATGTTTATATAACACAGGCAAGAGAAATGGGTGTCTTTTAATGTAGTTTAAGTTAAACCAATAAATGGAGGAGTGGAAATTGAAAAAAATTAAACTACAAGGGAAAAATATCTAGTGTTAAGATTACAAATTAGTATGGATTTGATAAAATCCTGTAGAGAAGAGAGAGTAGTATGATTATTTAAATCAGTGTAAAACAACAATAGCAAGGAAGAAAAATGGAAAGTAAAGAGGAAATTCTTAGCATCTAATGAAGTAGGCTGTCACCTATGCCCTAAACCACTTAGTCTTTAAGGTCTGAGTCCCTGCCCTGTCTTCTAGCAGAAAAAAAAAAGAGAAGGAAGAAAAAGTTAAAAGAGAATGGACAGATAAAATATTTGTAGCCCTGCTTATTATACTGCAGACAAACTGAATATTCCAACCCACTTCAGAGAACAGGTTTTTTATGGACATAATTAGGCTTGTAAAGAGTATTGCTATTTTTCCAGTGGTGTAAACCAATAATAGCTAGTAGCTATTCTTGCTTGACTGCTGTATTCTTGCTCCCATCTTGTATTTCCTGGCTTTGATTCCTTTCTACTGTCTGCCCGAGTCTGCTGTTGAACCCCTGGCTTTTGACCCTGGTTCTGAGCTCCTGGCTTCTATGACTCGGCCCTATTATTGAGGTACTCTTGATTTCCAGTTGACTGCTTATACCCTGGTCTTTATAGCCACCCACCATAGTCCTGAGATGAACTATTCCAATCAAGATTTTCATAAGGAGACTTTATTTAAACCCCCTTGGAGAACTTCCTGCAAACATACATACCCAAACAATAAGAATAACATCTGCTTACAACTAAGCAGCAGCAGCAACTGGTGTCTTTAATGGTAAACAAATTGGTGATGGAGTAGCCAGACATTCTGGCAAAAGACAAGACAGCTATTCATAGAGAAAGTAGCCTTATTGTCATGAAAACATAATTAGGGGTATGGTTGTAATAAGGGAAGTTTCAGTCCCATCCCCCACAAAAAGGAAAGTATCTGTAAGGACCTTCCTTATTGCTATAGTGTGAAAAAAGCAGCTTTGGTCTTTCATCTCAAGCTAATCACTTACCACCCACAAAAACCTTTTAACCTTTTGTTAACCATACAGAAATAAAAGGAAAAAGTTGATGAAGTATTTAAAATGTAAAGAATTAAGAAAAGCTTTCATTTTAACATTTTGTGTATTACTTTTCCTTCTGGATGTTCAGAGTATACAGATACAGGAACACAGCACACTTCAGGAACATAAAGATGGGTGGGCAAATGGGGAACAAGCCTCGGGTGCTATCTAATGGGGGTGTACTTCACTCTCCCATCCCCCGTGCCCTCTCCTTCCCCAACTTCCAGCAGCAGGGATGGCAGAGTAGCAGCAGTAGCAGGACTAAAGAGTTTGCAGGTTTACTGCTGGAGGTTTACTGCAGTAGGAGGCATGGTGGGGGGCATAAAATCAAAATACAGCCATTTTTGTGCTGATGAAAATCACTGTTTACTTGACTCCATGACATACGTTGTTGATGTTAAAAAGGAGGCAACTTCCTCACCCTGCAGGAGTGATCTCCAGACACTGCTAGATACAGTAGTGGGTACAGTAGTAGCTGTTTACACCTCTGGCCTGCATATTTTTTTTCTTTTTTTAGATTACAGGTACTGTCCCTTTTTTGGAAATAAAAATGTAGATTTTGGGGGTAGATATTGATGACTGGCCCTGTTCCCTTTAAGATAAAATGCATAAAAAGAAGAAAGAAAATGCAACTTCTTTCTCAGATACTTATTTACTTCTAAATTAGCTGCTGGAGAATTATAGGGACAGCACATGGCTATTAGATACTCTGAGATGTAGCCAATGTTTTCCATTTCCTAGGCTGTTTAAGACATAGCTTGCTTTTCTGGGAAGGTGCAGGCTCACAACAACATTGCAATAGGCAGATATTTCTTAGCTGGCTAAGCTAGATGCTTATTAAACAAGGAACAAGAGAGATAAGAAAGAGGAGAAACACAATAGGGAAAG
>NW_005841864.1:1704379-1716440 GCF_000455745.1 Alligator sinensis
ATGATAGCAGCACATTGCAGATGTTCAGGATTTAGTCAGACCTAACAAAAGGATACAGAAGCAGGTACAGAAGCAACAGGGGTGGGCGAAGCTGTGGTATGGACGAGGGGGGAAAGCTGCAGCTGGACGGAGGCAGGGAGCATGGGGTTGGAGCTGATGGGAGCACGGAGCCCCCACCCAGGGGAGCACAGAGTGCAGGTGGGCAAGGTGTGTGTGAGGGACCCGACTACACACTCCACCCCATATAAATGCCAGCCAGCCTCTGAAACATTATTAATAGTTATTAATAGTTATTATATAGTTACGATGCACAGCCAGGCCGGCCCACTTCTATCACACAAGGCTCCTCATGGTGCACATGTAGCTCCCAGCACCCACATGCCACTGGGGAAAGCCCCACACAATGGAGCCAGAGGCCTTCCCCACCATGTGCAGCTGACAAGTGGTAGGAAACCCCACACCCTGCTTCCATTGCGGCAGGGAGCAGGGAAGGCAGCCAGCTCCATCACACAGGGCTTCCCCTCAATGGCACTTGCATGTGTACTGCAGGGAGCTCTGTGTGATAGAGGTGGGCTAGCTTGGCTGCATTCCTTGCTACCATATGCAGCTCTGGCCAGAGCCACACGTCACCAGGTGGCAGCGCCTGTGTGAGCCATGAGCACCTTGAGGGCCCCTGTCTGCCACTGCTGCTGCCACCATTAGCAGGGGCTGTGTGCCATGTGGGGGAGTAGGTGTGAGGGGTCCCCACAACCTCTCTCACACCCTACAAGTCCAACCCTGCCCCCACAGCCCCCCCACTATACGCACCTGTCAAGGGTGGGACCACCCTTGCAGCTGTCAACAGCTCACCAAAACTCATTAGGCAGCCCTCCAGATGAAATAATTGCCCACCCCTGTGCTAAAGCTACCCATGTTGAAGTAGACAGAAGGTTAGATCTTCATGCTCATACAATCCTATTTGTATCGCTGCAGTCTGAAGGATGTAGCCGGTGTAGAATCTAGCATCCATACAAAGGACTGCCATTTATTCAAAACTGACTTGCATACATTCATTCAAAGCTTACGTCTTCTCTCTAACTATACATTTCTGATAACAAAATAAGGAGATACACTGCAGGTCTTTATACTCCAGGCAGCTTTGATATCTTCATCTCCACTTGCTCTTACATTTGGTGAGAAAAGTCAATGTCCAATCTCTAAACCTGCTATGGATATGTTGTGCGCCAGACAGGCTCATGTTCTGTCTTTCTCTCTGCACTTGCCCACAATCAGCCTTGATTGACAGTATTTTAATCTCCCACTTAAATATAATAAAGGGCACAGTAAAATGCTTTGCCATTGTCTGAGGGTAGAGATTCATGCAGATTAGAAGTTTAATAGGATATTTATTGAATATTGGAGTAACAGGTAGGATATGAGGGGATATTGGGGAGGAATAATACAACTCTGTACTAAAACACGAAAATTTATAAATTACTTGTACCCATTTTTACTAATATGTTCTAGTGAATTTGGATAGCAAGAGATGAACACACCTGGTAAACAGTGTTACATCTTCCCTTTTTAATTTTTCTGGCTTTGTCTAGATCTTATTTGAATCTAGAATGAGATTCTTCCAAACCGCACATAATTTATGTTCGTTTCAGCTTTCATAACTCCCTCAAACAGTTAGCTAATTATTCTGTAGAAAACATCTGGCACTGGATGGAATCCAAGTAGTAGATGAAAACAAACCAATAGACCTGAATGGTATATTAAATATACAAGTTTTTTAATTGTCTTCAGGTTGGGTTCAGTTGATCAAATCTAGAGGCTTCACCAAGAACTGAACTCCATATTGTCTTTGCCATGTACAGGTCATCATTTTCCCTTTTGAAGTCAACACTCTATAAGTGTCTAAACAAAGTCTCAAGTATCTAGATTCTATAAGGATTTCCTCATAATTAATATCGCTGATCAACTAGATTTTCTATATTTTTTCAATTATTATTTTTAGATTACTGTGATGCATTTAGTTATGTCTAGCTTCATTTAACATCTGTCTTTCAGCATCACTGGTACATGCCTTGTAGAAGGAAGGAAGTTAGCTGGGAGCAATTTGTCAATGTTGATGTTCTCCTTCCAGGCATCCAATGCTGTGAAACTTTTCTTTATTCGGTTAAACTGTCAGTGATGGTTATTATCATACGGTAGTTTAATGCATTAGTATTAAAGTCTCACATATCTTCAGTCCCGATGTTAGTTTGCAATTTAAATTCAAATGTCTTCTAATTTTTTGTAATCTGGTATAAATTACTTGAATTATCCTAATTAGGACAGAAAGTTTTGTTTTATTTGTGCATGTTCAATTTTATAAAACTAAACCTAAATAACATTACTAATGCTCTTGTCTTCCCAATAGGATACAGTAATTATCAGTACCAAGTGAGCTCAGATGTCTAATTTATATGTGCTTCCTCCTGTTATAAGACCCATGAAGAGGTTCCACACTAGCACTACAATGTTCCAATTTTTCTTGGAATAAGGAAAGGGTTGATATGAACTGGGTCTTTGTCCAAGCTTATCTATGTTGAACCTAATCTCTAGAGCTGACTGACTACTTACCTCAGAAAACTGTCTCAATCAAAAGTTGTAATTTCATCAAAATTAAACTCTCAGAGGAAATGAATTGAAAATCCCTGAAATTTCACTTGCTAAAAGAGATGAACTATCTTATTAAAATTGACAGATTAATTACAGTCTTGTTGAATGGACAATTTAGATTTTTCTTAACAAAATGACTTTTCATTTAATGTTATTTATAAATTACAAGACAATATAAAATAAATCACTTGAAATCAGAAGGGTGCACTTTGATCTCATAGAAATGGAACTAATCTTTCCAAAATTTAATTTGGAAATTTCATAGACATGTTGATACTTTGTTTTCCTTGCAATTTGGAAGGGAAACTATTTATGAAAAACCAGCATTTTCCATTAAATTCAAATTCCATTTCCTATGCTGCTGTAATAATTTATTTCAGTGTTGAGGAGTTCAGTAGTGGGGAGGGTGGGCCTCCAGCCTTAGGCCACGCAGAGTGGAGCGGGGGCAAGACACTGCTACAAGAGAAATGTCCAAACCAAGAACAGGGCTAACCCTTCCCAAGACATATAACTGCTGCAGTTTTATATGCTGAACAAGGATCAGGGTTGCCAACCAAAGAACATTTTTTAACTGACAAACTATAAGCTTTTTACAGGCAGCCAAACTTTTTTACTGACACATGCTTTTACTGACATATGTTTTACATCATGTAAATGTAACTCTTCTTCCAGGCCCTGCCCTGCTGCCAGACCCCAGTTAGAAGGGATGGGTTCAAATTTAGGGGTTTAACATCAATCATAATAAAAAAGTAAAAAGTTTGGTTGTCAGTAAAACGTTTTCAGTTAAAAAAGAATGTCTTAGGTTGGCATTGCTGCTTGACTGAAGGAATATTTTTACACTGTACTTGCTTCTGGCCCCAGCCAGAGGCCTCCTACTCACATCACCATCCTGATGCCCCTGACTTTACCCTATACCATGCTGCCCCCCACCCCAGGCTTACTTCTCCTGATCCTGCTAACCCCCATCCCAACATGGATCACCAAAAAAAGACTACCTGTGACCCAGCAGTATTACAGGCAGCCCGGGATGCAGTAGCAGTAGCACATGGCTAAGAGAATGATTCCTGCAGGGTGCTGCACTCCCACTTTGACATAAGGTGGTGCTGCTGGTCTGTCTGTTAGAGCTTTAATTAAGTGGCAGCTGCTTAGTGTTTTTACTGATGGCTAAAGTTTTTTACAGCCATTTTTAGCCTCCTTTTTTAATGACAGTCAGTACATTTACTGACACTTGGCAACCCTGGCAAGCATCCAAAGCCCTGAATTTGGTGACAGCTGCAGGGCCAAGGAAGGATTAGCCTGTCTCTTGGCAGTGACACCTAACACCTCTCACAGCAGTATCCTGCTTCCTCCCCCCCCCCCATGGCACATGGCCAGGGTCTTGAGTCCCCCTGCCTCCATTCTAGTGCCTTCCTTTACTGCCTAAGGCTCACATGCCACACACAGCAACTGCCCATACCACTTGTGGCATGTGTGCTGCTGTTGGCCATACCTGCTTTAGGGTACTTTTGGGGGATTCTATGAGCAGACATACCCTATTTGATTTAGTCCATGACAATTACTGTAGTATTTAATGTTATAATAGCACCCATCTAAATGCAAGGGTTTATAAGCTAGGAAAACAAATAATAGAAAGAGGGAATGAGAATGAAATGTTCCATAAAATTATTGGGTTAATGAAGTACATTTTTACATGAGTGTTATTTTGGATGTTTATACATGTCATGGTGTTACACAAATTGCCAACTGCTCAAATCACGAGCGAGCCTTTGAAAAGGGGGATAGGGCAGAATGTCACGTTTATTGATTACATGAGTTAGGCATAGAGGTTTGGATACACCATTCATACAAACACACACAAATCATCATACACATCATTACACACAGGCATACATTTAAACAAAACAACCATTCCATCCACACATACACCAGATATAGTTACCAGCAATAGTTGCTCAATATCAGCCCAGGGTGGCCAACCAGGGCTTATTGAGTACATGATGATGATTTGAAGATAGCAGATTTGAAGATAACAGCTGGAGTGGGATGAACAGATTCATCTGTGCTCCGATGAAACAGCAGTAGAGAAAGAGACTCACCCAACTTGGCATTTTCAAAGTGTTCTTTTATAGGGATTGGCATCCTTTGTTTTAGTGCTTTGCGGTTTTTCTATACCTAGCTTCTATTTTTGCCGTTCTTCCTCTTTTGTCTTCAGCTTATCTTAGCCTTGGAGTGTTTTTGCTGCCCACATGGCAGTATTTTTTCTTCTGTTATCTCCTTTGTAGCCTCGAGCTTCAAAGGGATTCTTCACACATTCATCTGGTGCCTTGTTGCTTACATAAGCAGTTAAATCTTCTTCTTCTGTCTCTATGCCATTCTTTCACCATTCACCATTTTATACACACTTATACATAAAGGCTATGCAGAGTTCATTCACTTAATTTCCCATAAAATGGGTTGCCAATTTTCTTTTTTAATTGTGCCAACCATTTATACACGTCATAGTTAGTGGTATCTCACACATCATTAAATTGATCCACGTTCATTACCAACTTCATGGGCTGTCCATTTTGTATTTTGCTTTAATTAATAAAGAGTTTCCTTACCTCTTTATGCAAATACTGAGGTGCTAGGTTTATTAACTTTTTCTATAAAACAATGGATTAATACAGTTTTTACACACATCTTGTTATATTGGTGTTATAAATAGTATTTAAATACAAATGAGATTTCTTTTATAGCGTTAAAAAACATTTATCAGGTTATTTACTAAACACACACATATACATATTACTTTTTTTTAACTAAATGCCATTTTGCTAAACAAGTAAACTTTACAACTTAAAACTTTTATATGAATTGCTGTTTTTTGTTTCAAAGATTAGAACAACTTTCTAGTCCAACTGGACAGAAGTGTTCTGGTCTGGGATTCACTGACAGATTTTGTTTTTAGAGAGAATATTACTAATAATGTTTAGTATGTTTTATGATATTTATATACATTTAAACTTTTGCTAACTTAAAATAAACTAATTTATTAAATAAACAAAAACAACACAACAGGAGAAACAACACAAAACAGACAGACAAAACAATTTTGCTGTGATGATAAAACCATGGCTTAGGTGAAGAAAACACTGTTGATGGCTTCGGAGTTTTTTAGTTACGTTTGCTACTAGATTAGATTTTACACTATAGCTTCTGCAAAAGAGAGATAGAAAAGAAAAACAACAACAAACACACACCAACCTGCCAAGGAAAACTCCTTGCAGTAAAATATTATTTATATTTACACATTTACAGTGCTGAGGTGTACCAAGATTTTATAAACACCCTTTTTTTTTACCTTAACAAGTTAACCCCTTCCTTTCTAAAAGATTTACACTATTTCTGAAGAGTGAGGGGATATTAAAAAAAAACATTTCTCACCCTCTTTACCAATGAGATTGCAGATACTTGTTTCTATCAGTTTTCCTGTCTTGCAATACACACACAGAACAAACATACAACACTTCTTATTGGACCAATGAGAAGTTGTTGTACTTAACCCAAACAGACCACAACATGACCTCAGGCACTCGGAGATCAGGACTTAACTTTTTTTTTAAAGCAACTGTATTTTTTCCCTGCTTTAAAGCAGTTATTTTTAAAATTACATTCTTACCCTTTCTTCCTACCTGCTCTAGCATTTAAACTCTGTTAATATCTTATTTTTTCCTTCCTTTCTTTCTAAACACTTTCCACATCTCTCTCTCTATAACAGCTGCCTCCCAGCCCATTTTTCTACTTTCCTCTATTCTTTTCTTTGGCTGTTACTAAAGGTTTTTCTGTTGGGGGATGCTCCCCCTAGCCTTTTCCCAATTAAGGGTAACCCACAAGGCAGTGGAAGCTAGGGTTTTAAGGTGCCCTATATTTGCCCCTGCCCATTCCCCAGGGTGATTATTATGTGGCATTTTGCAGAGACTACCCTACTACAGGTAGCTCCACCACACTAACCACACCCAGGAGGGTGGCAGTTTTAGGTCATACCCAGGACCAAACTTTCTACTCTCCTGCTATGGTCTTCTTTAATCTTTATGGGCACACTTTCTCACTTTTGGGCTTCTTGGCCCCTCCTTGGGCTAGTTGAAATTGCAGCTCTGGCAGCTTTAACAGTGATCTTTTCTCTGTGCCCCTTCTCTGGACTGCCAGATCACTTGGTCTTTTAGGGCCCTGCAGACCCCTCTCAGATTTCTCTTTCTCAGCTCCCCTCAGCACCTCTGGGCTCATCCACTTCTATTCTCTCCTGATTTAACCCCTCCTGGACTCCAAGTCACTGACTCTGCCTCACCCACCTTTCAGACTGAGTCCCTGGCTTTCCATGCTCTCACAAACTTTGGCTGGGCTCTGCTCTTTAGCACCTACTTTTAATTCTTTTCTGTGCTCTGTGAGTCTGTTCTTAAACACCTCCAGAGATCTCTCACTTTTCAGCAGGTCTTTGGATCTAGCAATTCTCTTTTAACTCTGATGGCATACTTTCTCCAGCAGATCTCTCTCTCTAGCAACCCCTTAGAATTCCAACACTTCCTTTTTCTAGGTCTTACCTAACTTTTAGTTTTCCTTTCATTAACAGATCTTAACCATAACCTTTTCTAGGCTACAGGCTTCACAAGCCATTTTCATCAGTGGCCCCTTCTTGTCTTGCTTTCTGCAAACCAATCTATCCAGCAAATCTTGATTTCTCTCTCCCTTTCTTACAGCTGCACACTTTGTGCTGGCCTTGCCTTCTACAAACCAAAACAATCTCTGTCTTTCTTCCTCACAGAGACACAGTCCAGTAAGCTCTATTCTAGAACCCTCCAAAAGACCACGGGCGATGAATTGCACAGTACACACAATTGCTTCAGAAAAACTTTTCCTACCTCAAAAAGGAACCTTCAAACTATGCCTCCGCAGAGAAAAACACAAAACATGCCTCTGATAAGCTCACTCCTTTTTCCCTGCCCAGAGTAACTCAAAGTAATTCTGGGCACTGATTTCTGTTTACACAGCTGTACCCTGGTGTTTCCCAAAACAAGCTGTTATGCTCTTGTAACAATCTCTATTTCTTCTAGGCCCTTCACTGTTCCTGGAGAGGCAGGGGGAAGAACCAAGTTTCCCCTTACTTCCAATTACAAATTATCTGCCACTGCTTCCAGTAACATACCTTGTCTCTTTCTGTGCCACTGGCTGCCTCTGGTTTGGTTGGTTGGTTGGTTGGTTTTTTGGGCGCACAGGATCTGTCTTACATTTCTCTTTGATCTTCTTGAAGCTCCACTGCCTACATAACACTTTACCTTGCCATAACTTGCACTTGTAACTTACACCTTACAAACTTCACAGAAAACACACAACTGCTTTTGTAACCATCCATAAAAGACTAACCCTTCCCAAGGACCCTGTCATTTACACAGCCTTTCCAGCAGAGAGATGACTTTCTCTGCTCTCTCCTAGTTTCTTACTGCAAACACAACAGGAGTTTCTTACTTAATTCCAAGTGGACCACAGCATGTACTCATGTCCACTACTTTGCCTGACCCAGGCAAACAAAGTTTTCTGGTCAGCAGTAACAAACCACCTCTCCTACACAAAACTTACAACCCTAGTCACAATTACCATACAACTTTACCTTACTACAAATTTTAGCTAACCCCTTTAAAATGCCTGCTAACAGTTAGTTAGACGGAAGAACAGATTTTTAGTAGTTTCCCATAAAAGCAACATTGCTGCAGCCTCCATTTTCATGGAGTGTGGTGGTATATTATATATCTGCACAAAGTTCTTAAATTTGTTTTTTAAATCTGCAATGGTACAGGAGTCTCTTACTGACTGCTTGGTCCATGGGCTATGTCCAAATCACTGCAGCACTTGTTTTAAAAGACTCATATCTTGCAGGTATGTAGGTAGGAGATCTTTGACATCTTTGACATCTGCCTCACTCTTTATTGTCTTCCTTTTGAACATCTTAACTTCCGTCTCCTGTATTTTTCTTACTGCTTAAAGTCAGTTACCTTTCGTTAATACTCAAATCCAGAATACAAATCTGTAAAAATGTGCCAAAAAATCCAATTTCCAAGATAACCAAGTCTGAAAACAAAACCCAAAACCAAAGCAATGGACCCCTCTCTATAGGTGGTCCGGACTACCCCAGCAGTTCGTAACTCACAGGTAGGCTTCATATCTCATGAAGACATGCCCATGATGTCTTAAGAAGCAGAAAGACAGAAATGGTACCTTGGAAATGTGCAATCTGCCAGTTTAGCTTAATAAAGTATTCACCCTTTTATGTGGGTGCTGGTGTGACATGGGTGCTAAGGTCACAAGTTTGAGGCCATAGCAGGAGCACTCATGGCATGGCCTGTCAGATTGCAGTGAAATCTGAAATTTTTGCTAAATACTCTGTTACAAGGACATGGAAAAGGAAAGGAATCCTTTTGCACATCTGATCATTTTAAGTGGGAACTTTCAGCTACAGTATTATTGTGAGCGTATGCTAAGTACATCCAACTGTCAATTTGTGAACTAATCATAGGTCCTTCATCTCCTCTCTGGAAAGGCAGGAAGATCTTGTTTGCAGACACAACCTTATACTAATGTTACTATTAATGAATATTACCTGAACCTGTTCAGCCTCAGCAAGCAGAGGCTGAGCGGGTATTTGGGGGCGGCCTACAAACTCGTAAGGGGAGATCAGCAGCAAAGAGGAAGGGCCCTATCCCCACAGCAGCACCTGGGGTGATGAGCAACAATGGTCAGAAGCTGCTGGAGAATAGGTTCAGGTAAGAGATTAGGAGGCACTATTTCACTGTTAGGGTGGCTAGGATCTGGAACCAACTTCCTAGGGAAGTGGTCCTCCTTCCTACCTTGGGTAAATTCAAAAAGAGTTTGGACAAACACCTGTCTGGGGTCATGTGATCCCAGCGTGTGCTACTGCCAGTGACGGTGGGGGCAGACTAGATGATCTGTTCAGGTCCCTTCTGACCCCAAAGTACTATGAAACTATGAAACTACCCAGCAGCGCATGTAATAATCAGTGCAATCTAAAAACATTTGCATCTTCAGGAGTTATGTAATGAAGATTTAGTTACAAAAAGTTTAATTTAAATATTTATAAAAGAAGGTAGATTAAACATCCAAAAGGGCAAAATAATGAATAGTTGATGAAAAAAGTAAGCATAGCTAGTAAGAAAAGCAGAAGGACAGTTCAAGGTATTGGCTTAAGACAGGGATGATCAACCTTCCTGACCTGTGGCCAGATGAGTGGCATGGGACCAATCTGTGGGCTGGATTCAGCATGGAGTGGGTATGTGGGGTCTATCTGCAGGTGCTGACCCAATTCCACATGCTAGATGTGTCTGCAGAGCAACCCCTTGTGCTAGCCCAGCCCCGTGCACTGAATCTAGCTGTGGAGCAACCCTACACACTAGCCTGGCTTTGTACCCGCTGTGAATCCAGCCACAGAGTGATTAGCATGATCTGGCACGTGGGGCTGTGTCACCTGGCCCTCAGAGCTCCCCACAGGTCTGGAAATCTGGCAGCAGGGGAGCAATGGCAGCGTTTATTAGTCAGGTGAGTGGCATGGGGCCAATCCACAGACCAGATCAGTGGGATGGGTGCCCAGATCAGGCCCTATGAGTCTAGACCCTACCCCATGCCATCCAAATCAGTTTCTGTGTGCCCAGATCCTGCCTCAAAGCACCTGGATTGGGCCCCATGCACCTAGATGGCTACATATGGCACTATGCATCTGGCCTGTGGACAGGTTTTTGAAAACCCCTAGAATAGCAATTACACTTATTAACTTGACAGGTAAAACCAAGCTGAGAGAGGCTGCAAGCACTTTGAAGAGCAGGATTTGAATTCAAAATGACCCTAACAAATTGGGGAAATAGTATGACATTAACAAAATTAAATTGAATAACTAGTGCTAAGCATTATACTTTGGGAGGAAAAAAAAATCAAATGTACCAAGTCGTAATAAAGGTCTAGGCCAGGGTGCTCAACTTTTTGGCCTTATGGGCCAAATGAGTGGTGCAGAAGTGGACTGCAGGCTGGATTGAGTGCTATCCCCCAGGACTGGGCCTGCACACCTGGATCCAGACTGCACTGCTTCTGACTTGCCTCACATGCTGGGAGTGGGGCCCTGGGAACCTGTGCCACCCCCACCTACTCCTACATGATGGAATAGGGTCTCCAGGACTCTGCACCATCACTACCTGGTCTTGTGTGCAGAGATCAGATCCCTGATACCCCACACTGCCTCTTCCCAGCCCCATGTGCCTAGATCAGGACCCTAGGACCCACACTAACTCCACCCAGACTAGCATGCCCAGATCAGGGCCACTTACCTCCTCCTCCCCGCCAGAAGCCCTGCACACACCACCTCTGCCTGGCCCCACACACTGGGATCAGGCCTCATGCTGCCCTGTGAACTGGATTTAGCATGCAGGGCCATGGCCTGCAGGGTTATCCACAGCCATAACAAGCTCCATGGGCCAAATAACAAGGCACCAGGGGTCAGATCTGGCCTGCAGGCCAAATTCTGAGCACCCCTTGTTTAGGTAGCAGTAATGGAGAAAATGCTTTGAAGCTCGGAGTGGACCACTCACTGAACTGAGTCAAGATTCAGATGCTGTTGCAAAAAAAAAGCAAGTGCTATTCTGGGATATATGTGATACTTAACTTGATATAAGTCATAGAAGGTAATTATTCTGCTTTACTTGGCACTGGTGAGGGCTCAGTAAGAGAACTGTGTTCAGTTTTCAACATTCTACTTTTAAGAAAAGTTTTGATGAATTAGAGAATCCAGAAGGATACAACACAAATAAGAAAGAGGTTAAAAAGTATAACCTAGCAGGAGAGATTGAAAGAAAGTTTGTTTAGTTAAAAAAGTACAGGAGTAGGAGTAACTTTGGTGATAATATTCAAAGGTTGTAATTAAGAGGACAGTCAGAGGACAAAAAACATTGGAATACATTATTTAGAGAGGCTGTGGGATTCCATTCATTGGAGGTTTTTTAAGAATAGGTTAGAAAGATGTCTTTCTTGTTTAGAGGATAAACTGGAAGAATAGAGATGTGGGGCAAGGTGGACGCTCTTGAAGGGAGAGAGAGGCTGCAACTAGATTTAGACAGACTACAAAAGTGGGCAGATGAGAATAGGATGGGGTTCAACGTAGACAAATGCAGGGTGCTACACCTTGAGAGAAGGAATCCACAGCATGCATACAGGCTGGGGAGCTCCCTTCTTGAAAGTACAGAGGCGGAACAGGATCTTGGAGTTATTATTGACTCCAAGATGAACATGAGCTGTCAATGCCAGACTGCAGCCAGCAAAGCCAGCCATACCTTGTCATGCATCCAAAGGTGCATCTCAAGCCGGTCCAGAGAAGTGATACTCCCCC
>NW_005841864.1:1716814-1727272 GCF_000455745.1 Alligator sinensis
CATTCCTGCCTGTGGCAGGGGGTCAGGCTAGATGATCTGTTCAGGTCCCTCTTGACCCTAGCTACTATGAAACTATGAAATGTAAGTTCCTGAACCCCCTGAAATTCCATGATTGATAAATGTCTTTAAAACCTTAACTTCATGCTTTCCTACTAGAAATTGCCAATGGGAATCATCTGCAAACACTAGCTGCATTCACTGTATTAGAGGTAGCTACACTGACTGATGGAGAGATTAGTAGGCCTGTGCGAATAGACATCTGTTGACAAGCAAAACTCATGACATAGGTGACACTGTGTTTGTGTTAAGGGACAGGGGGGGTGAAAACTGCAGGCCTGCTAGCGCCTGCTGCAGCCACAAAGCCTGCCAGCTGTCAAGGAGATAGGTGCAGGGGGAATCTGAGTTCTGGGGCCCTGCACCTCTGGCTGCAGGCAGGCAAAACTCATGAGATGGGTGCTTGTGGGACTATGTGTGTGTTCCACCCCCTTCCAGGTGCTGGGGCCTCTGCACAACATGGCAGTGCAACCCTGTGAGGTCTCCTCCTCCCCTACAGCCTCAGGCCGCTCCACCACTGTAAGCGACGGCAGGTCAAAATAACTTACCTGGCTCAACACCAATAGCACCAGCAGCAGGGAAGGGGGATGTAGCAGCGCAGGTAAAAGTGCAGAGGTACCTGGGGAGTCAGATGTCCAGCAGGTTGCAGTGTGTCAGAATTCCATTTTCTAATCTATATTGAGTCCATTTCACCCCACTGTGGCTTAAAACACACACACGACACAAGTTTTGCTTGTCAGCTCTTGAGGTGCAGTTTCCCAGAAACCCCTGTACCCATCACCTTTAAACTTGGCAGGCTTTGTGGCCTCAGCAAGAGCTACCATCCCTGCAGTTTGAACCCTGCTGTGACTTAACTGTGACATGAGTTTTGCTTTCAGGACTTTGAGGTGCAGTTTCCCAGAAACCCCTGTACCCATCACCTTTAAACTTGGCAGGCTTCATGTTTTCAGCAGTGGCTACCACCTCTGGAAGTTTCATCTGAATCAGCCAATCAATTCAGAAAGCCTAAAGCTTCTAGAGATTCGATTTGGATTCAAAGATTTGGCCCCCGAATCTCCCGAATCATCTCCAAATCCAAATCACAATCCAAAGCTTTGCACAGCCCTAGAGATTACTTAGAGAAGAGGTTCACAACCCCCAGTCCATGGCCCGGTACTGGGCTGTGAAGGGTTGGCTGCCGGACCGGAAGTCCGGAAGTGACCGGCATACTGCAGAGCGGAAGTCACC
Source organism: Alligator sinensis (assembly GCF_000455745.1). NCBI lineage: Eukaryota > Metazoa > Chordata > Crocodylia > Alligatoridae > Alligator > Alligator sinensis. The sequence goes on from NW_005841864.1 coordinate 1,718,096, forward strand.
CCTTTTTTATACCCAGTATAAAAAAGTATACTGAGTATAAAAAAGGGTTGGCTCCTGCTCTGCAGTATGCCGGTCACTTCCAGACTGCAGTTTGCCAGTCCATGATCACTTCCAGTCTGCAGTTTGCTGGTCCACAGTCTAAAAAGGTTAGGAACCACTGAACTGGAGCAGCTAGGTAGGGCTGTGACTGTGATATCAGATGTGAGGTGAATCCCTCTCCCTGATTTCATAGATTTCATAGACATTAGGGCTGGAAGGGACCTCAGAAGATCATCGAGTCCAGCTCCCTGCCCCAGGGGCAGGAAGTCAGCTGGGGTCATAGGATCCCAGCAAGATAAGCTTCCAAATTTATCTTGAAGGTGTTCAATGTAAGTGCTTGAACCACCTCCAATGGCAGGCTATTCCAGACCTTGGGGGCTTAGACAGTAAATAAATTCTTCCTTATGTCCAACCTGAAATGGTCTTGCAGTAGTTTATAACCGTTCAACCTTGTCATCCCTTGGGGTGCTCTGGTGAACAAACATTTCCCCAGATACTGATGGTCACCCCTGATAAACTTATAGGTGGCCATCAGATCGCCCCTGAGCCTGCACTTTTCCAGGCTAAAGAACCCCATGGCTCTCAGTCTGTCATTGTAAGGTAATCATGTGCCTGGCTCTTCTCTGGACTCTCTCAAGCTTCTTCACGTGCTTTTTGAATTGTGGGGCCCAAAACTGGATGCAGTACTCCAGCTGCGGCCTCACCAAGGCCAACTACACAGGGAGAATGATGCCCTGGAATTTGCTTGAGAAGCATCTATGGATGCAAGCCAGCGTTTTTCTCGCTTTGCTAGCCTCAGCATCGCATTGAAGGCTCACGTTCAACTTGTGGTCAATCATGAGCCCCAAGTCCCTTCCAACCTTAGTGCTAGCCAACGTAGCACTGCCGAGCCTATAAGGATGCTGCAGGTTTTTCCTCCCAAGGTGGAGAACCTTGCATTTTTCAGTGTTAAACACCATCAGGTTCTCATCCGCCCATTTGCTGAGCCTGTCCAGGTCAGCCTGGATCACCCTCCTGTCTTCAGGTGTGGATGCTTTGCCCCAGAGTTTGGTGTCATCAGCGAACTTGGCCAGTCCGCTTCTGACTCCGATGTCCACATCATTAATGAAGATGTTGAACAATATGAGTCCAAGGACAGAGCCTTGGGAGACCCCACTGGTCACAAGACACCATGATAATTGACTTCCATCAATTACCGCCTTCTGGGTCCGACCATGGAGCCAATTTCCCAGCCAGCGGATCATGGTGGACTCAAGGCCACAGTTGGCCAGTTTCGCCAAGAGGTGATCATGGGATACCAGATCAAAGGCTTTTTTGAAGTCAAGATATATGACATCAATCTCTTCTCCCTTGTCCAGGTGATAGGTCACCTGGTTGTAAAAGGAAATGAGATTGGTCAAGCAAGACCGACCTGCAACAAACCCGTGCTGGCTATCCCTTAAGATGTTGGCGTCGGCCAGTCCATTAAGGATGGCCTCTTTAATAAACTTTTCTAAGACCTTTCCCGGGATAGAGGTCAGGCTGATGGCCCTGTAGTTTGCCAGATCCACTTTCCTCCCTTTCTTAAAAATAGGCATCACATTGGCCTTCTTCCAGTCTTTGGGCACTACACCAGAGCACCAGGAGATCTCAAAGATCCATGCCAGGGGCTGGGCTATGATGCTTGCCAGCTTCTTGAGTACCCTGGGGTTTAGATTGTCAGGGCCAGCTGACTTGAAGGTATCCAGTCTCTCAAGGTGTTCCTTCATGAGGTCAGCATTGATGGAGGGCAGGAGATCTTCCTTACCCGGACCTCCCTGTCCCATAGTGGGCATGGGCATCCCATGAGACTGATGAAAGACCGACACAAAGCATCCATTTAATAGGTTGGCTTTTTCCTGGGCGTCAGTTGTCAGATGTCCCATCTGGTTTAGCAGGGGTCCAATATTGCCCTTGCTTTTCCTCTGGCTGCCCACATATCTGAAAAAGGACTTTTTATTGTCCTTGATACTCGAAGCTAGCTGGAGTTCAGTTGCAGCCTTGGCTTTCCTGGTTTGCTCCCTGAAGGACTGGACCAGTGCAGAATAATCCTCCTTCGAGGTGAATCCCATCCTCCATCCTTTGTAGGCCTTTGTTTTTAGCCTCAGGAGGTCTGCTAGATCCCTGGAGAGCCAGGGGGGCTGCTGTGCCCTCTTGCTGCCTTTCCTCCGAGATGGAAGGCATCTCGGAGGAATCATCCAAGATGATCCAAGGGAAATAGAATGTTATCCTTTCAGAGAAAGTTTAAATAAGCAGACCTTCAATTGGTCACCATATGAAACCAGGGAGGCCTTAGTACAGTGTTTGCCACATCTAATCATATTTTATAGAATCAGCATTCTATTGTGCAGCTTCAGGAAAGGTAGAAGAATTCTCAGGCTGCCTGTAGGAAATGAATACTTTTCACGTAGAGGTCATCCACGCATGATAGGAAGCTTTGTGACCGCTCGGATTTTGCTGGGTGATCCTACCACGAGATGTCTGGGTAGTTGAAGTCACCCATGACAACCGTGGACCTGGAGTATGCAGCCTCAGCCAGTTCACGGGCAAACTCCTGGTCAAGCTGTTGCCTTTGGGTGTGAGGTCTGTAGTAGACGCCCACTGTTGTGTCCCTTGTGCCATGTTCCTCATGGATTTTACCCCAGAGGGTCTCCAGTCATCCACCCTAGTCACCAATATCAGCTTACAGGGAAATGTAGCTTCCCTTAACATAGACAGCTACACCCCCTCACCTTTTATTGACTCAATCTATCCTGTACAGGGTATAGACATCTATACCCATGGTCCAGTCATGGGTGGAGTCTATGACGTCGTAATTATTTGTGTTAAGCAGGAGGACGAGTTCCTCCTGCTTATTCCCCAAGCTCCTGGCATTTGTGTACAGGCAGGCAAGTGTCTCCTGCAGGGAAGTGTTTCAGCACCAGGGCAAGGGGCCAACCACAGAGATGCTGTGGCAGCCAGAGCATCTCCGTAGAAGACCCAGCCTCTGGTTGCCTCAGGGCACGGTCCGGGACCACGCCCTGCTCTGTTTTTTTTAAACTTCAGGTTTTTTAGACCCCTGGATATCCAGGGGTAACATTTTCTGAACCATGCTGCAAACTTGCAGCACAGGGAACATTTTCACAGGTATGCACCTGCAATGCCATTATAGTCAGGTAACAATAAACAATATCTGTCTTTATACATTACTTCTCATCAAATCTCAAAGCACTTTGCCAATGAGTGAAATAGTACTGTTATTATCAGAGTACGGAGTGGGATATTGAGACACAAACAGGTGGCGAGATTTGGCTATGCCTGTATTTTACTATGGTTAGTTCCCATGCTTCTGGGCTTTACTGATTGTCTCCACCCTCCCTTTCTACTACATGTGTCAGAGTGTTTTTAAGCTTCTTTCAGAGGTATTGGGTCTTGGCTACAGCCAATGCTGGGGATTTTGACTGGGGTGTGCCAGTGCTTCTTCTGGGACTTAAAGCTGGAGCTTCCTGGCTAAAGGATCTTGCATCTCTGCTCAGAGTCAGACTAAACACTATATTTGGTGTCAGGAAGGAATTTTACCTTATGATCAGATTGGTACAAATTGTGGGGATGTTTTCCTTCCTCTGTAGTGGGGGGTGTGGCCTTCTATCTGGGATTTCTTGAGCATATATTGACAACCTTTTATAGAAGCAGGAAATTGGCTGCCATGGTTCCCCAGCTTTACCTGTGGCAGGCTAGGGAGTTATGTCTGTGTTGTGTCAGAATTGACAAGTCTTATGTAGAGTTTAGATGATGGTTTGTATAGGATGGTTTGGATAGAGATTATCCTGCCTTAGGCAGGAGCTTGGAATAGATGACCTCTGGAAGTCCCTTCCAACCCTACTTCTCTATGATTCTATGACTGTAGTGTGGCAGGAGGCTTGGTGGTTCTTCCACTTTAAGAAGCAGGCAGGCTAGTGCTAAGGCAGGCTGAAGGTGCAACCAGGGTTGATTATGGAGTCATCTGACCCTGGAGGAAGGCTGGGCTCAGGTAGGATATAAGCTCTGACCTGAGTGCAGCCAGCAGTAACATCTTGGAGCCTGCTGATACCAAGAACACCACCTCAGCAGGACAGCTGCAGCTCTAGAAAGTCAGCTTGGAGAGTACAGCAAGAAGCAGTCTGGAGATTTTAGGAGGAACTAAAGGGAGGAGGAGGTTTCTAGGGACTCAGGGGGGAGGTCTAGTGCCCAGATAAAAGGGGCTGAGAGTATGAGACCAGTGAGGCTCCAGGAACCCCAGAGGAGGGGCTAAGTAGAATAGAACATCAATGAGGATGCCACCTATGGGGCATGGTGTTGGGAAGGAATGGAGCTGTGCAATTAGCCAATAAGGCAGTGACCCCGGGGACCTGGTGATCAAATGAAAGAGCAATTTAGGAAGCCGTGGGGCAGTCTCCCTCATGTAAAAGTAAGAGATATCAAGGTATGGTGGGTGATTGAAGGGGTGATTGGTCACAAAGTAAGGGCTGAAGGGACTTCAGGGGCTTCATGGCTACCTCTGGAAGACACCCTGTCACATGCAGTCTCCAAGCAGGCAAGTGGCCAGGAAACAAAGTCCAGATTTTCTGACTCTCAGGCTAGTGTTTTCTCCCCTAGATAACACATACAATGTTAAATGATTCTTAAGTGGTCCCCACACATATACAGCAAAAGCTTTGTTATCTGGCACCCATGGGGAATGCGGGGGTGCTGGATAAGAAAATATGCTGGTTAACTGAGAGGCCCTAACAGGCATCTTTGCCTGTTCGGGCTGCTGCCTCTCCCACCGTGTCCAGGGTGTCACCGCCCCTCCTGCTACATCACTGCCCCTCCCGTGGGCCCCGAGGGATAGAGAGGCAGGCCCTGCGCAGACTGCTATGCCCTGGACCTTGGGGGCACGGCAGCGCAGGATGCTTTGCCCCAGGCCGGTGTGGGGGTTGGTGAAACCAGAAGTGCCACAGTGGGCACTTCCAGTTTCGCTTTTCCCTTACAAGCTGGCATGCCAGTTAATAGAGCATGCCGACTTGCAAGGTGGCAGATAATGCAGCTTTTACTGTATTTTGTTATAACAGAATGCTAAGAGCTAGTGAGAGAAATCAAGGTTTATATCCTAAAATCTAGATAGCTTTATTACATGATGGTCACTGTGTTAATTAATGTGAGAAAAGACTAATTTGTCTCTGTTCTTATTCTTCTTTCCTTCCATCATGGTAACAAAACACAGATTCCCCTGCAGTCATTTCCAGCTCTCCCTCTCCTTTAAGCACTGCCAAGCCATTAGTAATTTAGAAGCCCAGTTTGCACAATGATAGCTGATAGAATCTGCCAATGTTAAGAAAAATATTTTTTCATGAGACGATTGCTTGAGATTGTCTAGCTCCAGCAATCCCAAATCCAGGTTATTAGAACTATGCCCCTAACTGAAGGCACACCAAATGTAAGACAATCTGAATGACCATGCAAATTTTATGGCATTTCAAACAGCAAGTGGTTCTCATAGCCAATCATGGCTTCCATAGATGTGTTCAGACTCTCTAGATGAACATGTTTCCCTAGATTCTCATTAGCATACAAAGCATGAAAAGGGTATAAGAAGCTACCCAGAGACATAAACCACCTCCACCCCAACAAACTGGCACATAAATGGAGGTCAGAGAAAAGGAATCACACAATCTCCCCAAATTCCAGGGAGCAGGGAGAGAGGCTCAGATCTTTCAGATTTCATGAACAATTTATTTAACTTAAGATCTGAATATTTTCCTTGAAACTCCACTTATTTTTAATAGCTCTGAAGAATTAATTTGTCATATCTGTACCTCTCAAACACTTGCTTTGAAAGATACAAAAAACCCCATGTTTGTATACCAAATTTTACTGAGTTAAAATGTTTTTGCTAACAGTTTTCAGTAGATGCCATGAAATTTTTTGAGGGTGCTGGGATTTATAATGGACAGCTTTCTATATTCACTTGGAATATGTTAAGCATAATTGTGCTAGATGAGAAGATTCTTTTTTGATTGATTTGGCCTCCTCTGCTTTTCAAAAGATATCTGCAAATAGATTAGAGTAGAGAACTGGTACAGTAGAAGAAGTGTACAAAACTGGAAAGGAAGGCCAAGCAAAGTAGAGTTGGTATAGAGGGGAGAGGAAATGAAAAGTACTCAAGTTAGAAAGGAATGGGATGGCCTAGGCATGAGCAGAAGGTGACAAACTTCTGAAACTGTCCTTATGGAGAAATCACAGAATCTGATGAATACAGAGGAGAATGAAACCAAGGGTTCCATTGAAATTACTGTATTAAAATATCTCTTGTACAAGTTTTTGAAAATTCGATATAGCAAGGACATAACTCTCAATTAAATTCCATAGGAAAGTTCATAAAACCTACAGATAGGATATGCTGTAGGGTCATTCCAGAAGATCGGGAGAAATTAAGTGGGAATGCCCTCTCTCTACATGAATCTCACAAAGAGACTGGAGATTCAGTCTCTCTCTTTCTCTTTTCTCAGTTAGGATGAACGTGGGCCCTAGAGATTCCCATACCACCTCCAACTTCTTTTGATTTTTAAGGAGTAAGTTGCCAGCTCAGTAACTCAAAGGAATATTGCTTTTAAGATTAGTTAGGCATCTGGTGCACCACAATAATACCTATAAGCTCTATTTCAGATGCACATTATTTGATTCACCCATTTCCACAGAGGGGCTTCCAAGAAACCTAGGCAGCACCCTCTGGAAGTTTTAGCATTACTGCTGGGTGATTCTGTGTGGAGGAAAACTCATCACTGTGAAAGCACTTTGTGTTATTAAAAGTCCAATTAAAACAAAATCAAATAGTTTCATTAACTGCAACAACCAAAAATTATACTCCCAGTTGCTTTCTTCTCATTAAGAACATTTACATTTGAATAACTTTTCAACTGTGTATATTCGTAATTAATGCAATTACAAGCCAGGGAACTTTTCCCAAAAGTGAAGAGACGTTCTTTATCAATTTTACCATTTTAATTGAAATACGACTTTGTTTTCAAGTGTATGGTGAATTATTTAATTTCTACTATCCGAAGAGACTGTATGCTGATAGCAAGTCAGCATCAGCATCTGGGCTTATTCCCATTCATTTCAGAGTTTGTGGAAGCTCCAGCATCCACAGACGATGGATTACTAGCCCCAACCTGGAATACTGAGTATCACTGCTTTTGTTGGTATAAATTAGACACTTATTGTTTATTTCACTTTTTAAAAAAATCTTTGTTTCCAAATTTATAATAATTAGAAAACTGTCATATTGAATGAAATAGTTTGAATGTTTGTAATAGTTGCCCATTAGCCAGTTTAGGAAGAAGACAAGATTTATCTTCTTATCTAGGCCATTGTTTTGGTCTACGTGCGGAAGGTCCTAGCTTTGCTCAAAGTCTTAACGCTTGAATTTTATCTTTAGAGGCCTTTAACAAAGTTAACCTAAAAATGACCCTTAAGCAAACATCCCACATTCCGAGAAATCAAAACCTAGAAGCCTTTTAAAAGATTGGAAATTAAAGTCAATTCAGTGATATGGAAATCCCTCAAAGTAATTAAAATGATCAACAAAAGAAACTAATTACCAAGCAAAAGAATCTGTTAAGAAAGATCCGAGCCCAAATTTGGGAGTAGTAATAGGTTTGGGTAGGAGGGGCCCAAGACGGCAACTCACTCAATAAAAACTGTAACCTACTCTCCCAGTTTGGAGGTAACCTCACTTGCAGAACAACGAAGGAAGAATCACAAATGTAGGCCGGATCAGACTGATCACCTGAACCACCCTCTCCGTGAACATGAATCTCTTAGTTCACGCTGAAGCCGCGGAGCACCCGAAAGGGACTGAAGGAAGGGGACTTAGTCCTATCAGTATTGAGGCCAGCCCATTGAACCGTACTACTGAGGCCAACCCATTAAATTGTACTACTGGGGAATGAAACCATATTTAGGTGTTTGGCTTCTCAGAATTCTAGGATTGTAAGTATATTATGAAAAATAATAGTATTGATTCAAATTTAACTTTGAGTTGTAATTGTAATTGTTTTTGTAATACTAATTCTTATAGCATTGTTTGGGAAGGAAGTGCATTTGGAGCATTGTTTCTGATATACGTAATTATTGTGTTCTTAATGTTTGTGGTATTTCTTAAAGCTAAGCAGTGTTATATGTGTAGCAAAGAATTTTAAAATAAAATTGTGTTGTATGAATTAAGTGTGTAATCATTGTGAAATCGTGCAAGTAGCTAAATACTCCCCCAGCCAGTGCATAAAACGAAGCAGTAAGTTGTGTGGGATTTTCTCTATTCCATAACCCACTAGAGACAAAAACCTTCCCAGATAGAAAAATACATATTTATGAGAGAGAAAAAAAATCTCAAAAAGTGTTCAGAAAATAAATGAATATTAAATCCAAGTAAGAAAATGGTAAAAGATTACAGAGTTTATATATAAATGTTGATTATTTAAATTTATTTTATTTTGACAGTTTCCAAAAACCCCAGACAGGACAGGGATCTCTTGTGCTAAGGTGCTATAAACATATATAGGTAGATACAGATTTCCCTCGATTTATGCAGTACATGCGTTCCCAGAAAACTATGCATAAATTGAATTTGCATGAAAGGAAACCAGTTTACAACATAAGAAATAGGAATACATTCCTACTATGTTGGGTGGGGAGGGAGTAAGGCTGGGACTAGGAAAGAGGTGGGAGAGGAGTGCGGTGCAGCCTGGTGGCCGCTCCTAGACTGCAGCAGGGAGCAAAGTGGAGGAAACTGCCAGTGGGTGCAGGGTGCGGGACTGGGGGTTGCAGCTGTTGCTGCTACATGCACCCTGGGAGGGCTGTGGGCTGGGGGCTGTGCTAGGCTCTTCCGGGGGGGGGGCTGTGCCCCAGGACCTGCACGCAGGAAAAGAGCAGACTGCCACTGCTGGCTAGGGCCGGTGGCAGCACCAGGCTCTTCCCAGCACTCAGGGCTAGCGGTGGCGATGGGAGGGGGGGTTGTTGCCACCCCAAAATTTACCCAACTTTCAGTGCCACTGCCAAGTGCCGGGAGGAGCCTGGTGCTACTGCCAGCCCTAGCCTATAGCAGCAGCCTGCTCTCATCCCGCC
>NW_005841864.1:1728158-1773602 GCF_000455745.1 Alligator sinensis
TTAATGTTTGTGGTATTTCTTAAAGCTAAGCAGTGTTATATGTGTAGCAAAGAATTTTAAAATAAAATTGTGTTGTATGAATTAAGTGTGTAATCATTGTGAAATCGTGCAAGTAGCTAAATACTCCCCCAGCCAGTGCATAAAACGAAGCAGTAAGTTGTGTGGGATTTTCTCTATTCCATAACCCACTAGAGCCAAAAACCTTCCCAGATAGAAAAATACATATTTATGAGAGAGAAAAAAAATCTCAAAAAGTGTTCAGAAAATAAATGAATATTAAATCCAAGTAAGAAAATGGTAAAAGATTACAGAGTTTATATATAAATGTTGATTATTTAAATTTATTTTATTTTGACAGTTTCCAAAAACCCCAGACAGGACAGGGATCTCTTGTGCTAAGGTGCTATAAACATATATAGGTAGATACAGATTTCCCTCGATTTATGCAGTACATGCGTTCCCAGAAAACTATGCATAAATTGAATTTGCATGAAAGGAAACCAGTTTACAACATAAGAAATAGGAATACATTCCTACTATGTTGGGTGGGGAGGGAGTAAGGCTGGGACTAGGAAAGAGGTGGGAGAGGAGTGCGGTGCAGCCTGGTGGCCGCTCCTAGACTGCAGCAGGGAGCAAAGTGGAGGAAACTGCCAGTGGGTGCAGGGTGCGGGACTGGGGGTTGCAGCTGTTGCTGCTACATGCACCCTGGGAGGGCTGTGGGCTGGGGGCTGTGCTAGGCTCTTCCGGGGGGGGGGCTGTGCCCCAGGACCTGCACGCAGGAAAAGAGCAGACTGCCACTGCTGGCTAGGGCCGGTGGCAGCACCAGGCTCTTCCCAGCACTCAGGGCTAGCGGTGGCGATGGGAGGGGGGGTTGTTGCCACCCCAAAATTTACCCAACTTTCAGTGCCACTGCCAAGTGCCGGGAGGAGCCTGGTGCTACTGCCAGCCCTAGCCTATAGCAGCAGCCTGCTCTCATCCCGCACACAGATCCAGGCGCACACAGACCCTGGGAAGAGCCCAGCACAGCCCCCCAGTCCGCAGACCTCCCAGGTGCATGTAGCAGCAAGAGCCTTGCCCCCCAACCTGCACCCTGCACTCACTGACAGCTCTCTCTGCTTTGCTCCCTGGTGCAGCCCCAGGCATCCACTTCTCTCCACTCACCCCACCCCCTGCTACAGCAGAGCCGGGAGCAGCCAACACCACCTGCCTGCACCATGTCATGGCGCAGCCTAGGAGTTGGGGTGAGTGGGGACAAGCAGAGCCCTGGGGGTTTGGGGGCGTGGTGCAGCCCAGCGGCTGCAGGCAATTGGCATTGGTTGCTCCCAGAGCAGCTGCAGCTGCAGCAGGGGCTGGGGTAAGTGGGACAATGGAGTCCTTTCCTGGAGCCCTACCCCACAGCCCTTTCCCCTCCCCCTCACCTAGGTCACTGCACTTGATACTAGCTGTCAACTTGACATCTGGCATTGATTACCACTCTCTAAGCCTGATGCTCCAGCCAGTTTTCTATCCACCTTACAGTCCATTCATCAAGCCTGTACATCCTTAGCTTGCCTGCGAGAATGTTGTAGGAGACTATCAAAAGCCTTGCTAAAATCAAGGTAAACCACACCCACTGGTCTCTCTGCATTCACAGAACCAGTCATCTCATCAGAGAAGGCAATCACGTTGTTCAGGCATGACTTGCTCCTGGTGAATCTATGCTGACTGTTCCTAATCATCGTCTCCTCCAGCTGCTTAGAAATGGATTACTTAAGAAACTGCTCCATGGTTATTCCAGGGCCTGAGGTGAGGCTGACTGGTCTGTAGTTCCCTAGATCCTCCTTTTTCCCTTTCTTAAATATGGGGAGCTATGTTTGCCCTTTTCCAATCATTTAGGACCTCTCCTAATAGCCATAAGTTTTCAATGATGGCCAGTGGCTCTGCAATCACATCAGCCAACTCCCTCAGCACCCTCTGCATCCCATCTGGCCCCATGGCCTTGTATATGTCCAGCTTTTGTAAAAAGTCCCTAACCTGTTCTTTCACCACTGTTGGTTGCTCACCTCCTCCTGAAACTGTGCTGCCAGGTGCAGTAGTCTGGAGCTGACTTTGCTTGTGAAGGCAGAGGTGAAAAATGCATTGAGTACTTCAGCCAGAACATGGTATTACCTGTTTCTGAGTCACTGGGAACAACTGATCTGGGATGCTAATTGAATAATGTCTTAACAGAATAAGATCAAAATGGAAATTGTCTGCTACCTCTGCCAAATCATTATAGAACAAGATAGTAGTATCCCTAAAAACTTTTGTATACTATGCACGTAAAAAAACCCCAAAACAAACCTAGAGATCTCATGGTTCCAATACTAAAATATGCTTAGCATTTATAAAACTATTTCTTAGTATTTATAAAACAGTTTCTTAATTCAAAGGGTATTGCCTCCAACTTGGAGGAACTCTGTATTAGGCCTCATCTTAACAGATAAAAGAAACAGATAATAAAACTAAAAAAAAGCAGTTGATTAGAATCAAGAGATAAAGCGGGGGGTGGGGGGTTAATATTGATTATATGCAAACATAAGGAAATCTAAACCAGTAACATATTTATAAAAGTTATAAAATAAGTGGCCAATTTCACAAATGTCAAAATAATTATGAAATCAGCTGTGGGAAGAATTTGTACAGAAATGTAAATTATAAATTGAAAAATACTTAAGAATATTTTTTTCCAAAAATGTATAGTGCTACAATTAAGAAAAGATTGTACTGGTGTAAAAGCAACCTGGTGTTGAAGATAGGTATAACTAGCTATAAATGAATGACATATGAAAAGAAGGAGGCATCTAATAGAAGTTTTAAATTGTAGAAATTTGATAAGAAAAGCAAATGAATGCAAGGCAAAATTTATAGTCAATACAGTTAAGTAGAATAAAGAGTATATTAATCACAAAAAGAATGTTAGCAATAGTATTGACTTAGCTAATAATTCAGAGGGGGCAGAAGAGTTCTATAAGTATTTGCTCTGTATTTTAAAAAAAGCTAGACGATGCATTTATGTTAGGTGGTGGTGGTAATGACGATGAAACATTTTCCATTTTAACAGTAACTAAGGAGGATTTAAAACAACCACAAAAGTTAGACATATTAGCACATCCACATAATTTGAGCTTTAAAAGAACTGCCTAAGGAGCTGTCTGAATTATTAACATTTCTTTTCAGTGGACGCATCTACATGAGACACTTAACTGTGCAGTAGAGTAATTTACTGCACAGTAAGTGCGTGCATCTACACGTGTGCACTCTTACTGCGGAGTAATTGACTCTATTCATGAGTAAATTGGCTACCTGTAAATGTAAGTAGCAAATGTAGTTGCGAGTAGTTACTGCACAGTAACTCATGTGTAGACTCCAACTAGAAGTAAATTTGCTTTTGGGCAGCCCTGCCACTAGCGGGCCAGACTCAGGCTAGCGCTGTGAGTCTCTCCTGCCCTCTCCTGCCTCTCAGCCGAGGCCCACCACTTGCCGCAGCTCCACACATGTGTGGAGCCAGAGCTTTCTGCAGCAGGGCCAGAACCACATGCCAGCCCTGCTGGCCCTGGACACAACTGCTGGAGGGGGAAGCATCCATGCCATGGGACCACTGGATGCCGTCACCCTGGGGTGAGCACCCCACCCAACAGGCTCACCGCAGCATGTACATCTGAGGGGGAACAGCTAGAGGCTGGGGTGCTGGCTGCCTGCCCCCAGGTTCAGCCCCCTAGGTGCTGCCCCCCACTCTAAGACAAACTCGAGGTGAGCAGCGAGCATTCTTTGAGGCGGCTGAAGGCGCACTCCACCAGGGTGTGGGTTATGGATTTCATAGATTTTTAGGGTCGGAAGGGACCGTAGTAGATCAACGAGTCTGACCCCCTGCCCTGGGCAGGAAAGAGTGCTGGGGTCAGATGATCCCATCTCAGCCTCCTTTTGCTGAGGCTGAAGAGATTCAGGTCCCTCAATCTCTCCTCATAGGATCTTACCTGCAGGCCCTTAGCCATACAAGTAGCCTTCTTCTGGACCCTTTCTAAGTTATCCACATCCCTCTTGAAGTGCAGTGCCCGGAACTGGATGCAGTACTCCAGATGTGGCGAGTACTGGAGTACAATGTCGCATACAGGGGAAGTATCACCACCTTAGATGGTGAGTGATGCATCTTCTAGTTCATAAAAGTGTGTGGTTGGCTTTGCTTATCACTTTGTTACATTGAGACCCATGATCATTTTGGAGTCAACTATGACTCCGAGATCCCTTTCTGCTGCTGTGCTGCTTAGAAAATTATCTCCCAGTCTGTAGGTATGTTGGTGATTTTTTCTCCCTAGATGCAGCACTTTGCATTTATCTTTGTTAAACTGCATGCTATTTTGATCTGCCCACTTTCCCAATCAGTCCAAATCTGCCTGAATCTGCTCCCTGCCCTCCAGAGTGTTTACTATGCCCCATAATTTGGTGTCGTCTGCGAATTTGGACAGAGTGCTTTCCATGCCCTCATCCAAGTCACGGATGAAGATGTCTAACAGCACTGGTCCAAGGCCTGAACCCTGGGGAACTCCACTGCCCACATTTTTCCAGGTAAAAAACGACCCTTCCACCACCACCCTCTGGGTGCATCCAATAAACCAATTCCCCACCCACCTAGTTTCATAATTTCATAGTTGGGAGGGTCAGAAGGGACCTGAGCAGATCATCGAGTCCAACACCCTGCCATGGCAGGAAAGAGTAATGGGGTCAAACAACCCCGGGAAGGTGTTCAACCAGCCTCCTTTTAAAGACCCCCAGGGTAGGAGCCAGCACCACTTCTCTTGGAAGTTGGTTCCAGATCCTAGCCACACCTCATGAGGTAATAATCTACATCACAACCACTTGATTTATTTGTAAGAATGGGATGTGACAGAAATTAGCCTTTCTGAAGTCTAGCACTTCTACCCTACTAGTTATCTTTCCCACCCTTCATCAGATAGTGAACTCTAACAATTGGTGGTCGCTATCCCCTAGGTTACCCTGTACTTGCAAATCACCCACCAGGTCATCCCCTTTATTAAACACAAAGTCCAGTAAGACATTTCCCCTAGTGGGACCATATACTCCCTGTGTTAGGTGAAGGTCCTGTATGCTGGTTAGGAACCTACATGAATGGGCAGATCTACCTGGTTCCTCCTAACAGCAAATGTCAGGGTAGTTTAGGTCACCCATGACAACCATGTCCCTTGAGTGTACTACCTCTGAGAGCTTTTTCAAGAATTCCAGGTCTAGCTCCTCCTCCTGGTGTGGCAGTTTGTAATAGACCCCTGCTACTAAGTCTCTTTCACCCCAACCCCCTTGTATTCTGACCCACAGTACTTCAATTTGCCCCTGTTCCAATCCCATCTTGAATAATGAAGACGTGTATTGATCCTTAACATAGAGAGCAATGCCACTCCCACTTTATCCCCATTCTATCTTATCTGAACAGCCTATAGCTCTCAATGCCTATTGCCCAGTCATGGGTAGGGTCTCACTAGGTTTCTGTTAATCCAACCAGGTTAGTCTTTTTTGCAAGCAGGAGTATGAGTTCATCCTGCTTGTTCCCCATGCTCCTAGCATTAGTGTAGAGACACCTAAGCCCCACGATGGGTGTCCTTGGTACCCACATCCTGATGCCTAACGGGCCCCATAATACTTATGTGGTCTGTTCCAGTGTGTGGGTTGTGGTTCATTGATTCTAGGTTCACCCTGTCTTCAGCATTCCCATCCCTCAACAAACCTAGTTTAAAGTCCTGCGTAGATCAGCCAACCCACAAGAGAACAGACACTTACCTTTTGAAGAGACATGTAGACCATCACATCCCAGGATGCTGTTTTCATGGAAGTGCAGATCATGGTTGAAGAAGCCAAAACCTGCATGATGGCATTAACTCTAGAACTGCAAGGTGACCTCTAATGCAGCTGCTGTGATGCTGACCCAACCACTGACTGGGAAGATAGATGAGAAGACCACCTGTATCCCTGAACTCCTAAGCCTGGTCCCCAGAGCCATGTAGTTACTCATGACCCAGCCTGGACTACTCCAGGCCATATCATTTGTACACACATGGATGAGGACCATAAGATAGTGGTCAGAGGGCTGGATGAGATCTGGAATCCTTGCAGTGATGTCCCGAATCCGGACTCCAGGTCCAACTCAGGCACCTGTTAAAGTGGGCCTGGCAGGGGTCCAGCTGGCCAGTGTAGGACTACATAAGCCAGGGCAGGAGCTGCCCAGCTGCAGGTCTGGCACCCCTGGTGTAAAGCACCCACTCTGCACCAGGCCTCACAGGGTGGAGTTCTGGAAGACATGGGTGTCATGGGCACTGCCCACCCAGTTGGCACTCACATTTATAAAGGTGCCATGGTAGTCCACGACAGCCTGGAGCATGATGGAGTGAAAGCCCCTCCGGCTATAGTAGGGGCAGTCACTGTAGGGCAGGCAGGTGACGAGGATGTGGGTCCCATCCAGGGTCTTGATGCCCTGGGGGATACCCAGGGCATGGAACCCTGCCACAACTGCCAGGGGTCCTGAAGGGCATTGCACACCTCCGGGATAGTGTCTCTGGTGGTGTTCTTCCCCAGGCCAAAGAGATGGTCCAGAGAGGCTGGTGGGTGTAGCCAGCTTGAACAGAGTGAGGGCCAGCCAGGTGTCCACAGGGAGGGGCAGCCACATATTGGTGTCCTGCTGCTCCAGATGTGGCTGGAGCTGCCCCAGGTGGTCCTGGAAGACGGTCCAGGTCATCTGGAATACCTCCAGCCAGTGCTCATCATCCCAGGTACAAGTAAACTGATCTTGGATCAAATGCACATGTGGATGCATTCAGGAAGTTGTAAAACGGCAGGAATGTTTCAGCAGATTGGAATAAAACTAATATTATGCCAAAAAATTAACAGGATAAATAGAATGACCACTGTCATTATAAGCTGTCACCCTACATCCAAACAATGAAACAGTTGACAATGGACTTGATTAATAATTAATGGATGGAAATATAATTAATGCCAAACAACATGAGGTTAGAGAAAATAGTTCTTGTCAACCTAACTTTATCTTTTGAGATGACATTCTAATTTGATTGATAAAGAAGGCGGGACAGAGTAACTTGAACACCCCTCCTCCACCCAAGCACCGGGAAAAGCTATGGCTGTGCCAGGCAGTGGGTGGCAGCACAGGGCTGAGAGCGGAGCTGCAGAGAAATCTGGGGTGCTTACAGCCCCCTCCCAGTGCTGCTGGAGCTCACTCCAAGCCCAGCCCCCAGCAAGGAAAGCCCCACACAGCGCTGGCTCCAGCTCCACCCCACAATTGCCACCCACCCTATGCCATGTAGATCTGGGGGCACACCCCCCCACAGCCCTCCCGGGGTACAAGCAGCGGTGGGAGCTGACCCCACCCCACAAGCCGTGCATCCATCCCACACCTCCCCCCCCACTCTCCCTGGGCAGCACCTGCCCCTACCCCCTCCCTCACCATGGGGGGTGTTGATCTGCCCCACCATGCCCCTTCTCTCCCCACTCCCCTTCTGACTTACCAGCTGGAGGCAGCTCTCTATGCTGCTGGCTCTGCTCCTTGCTGCACTGTGGCTGTGCACAGCATGGGCATTTACCGGCCAAATTATCAGCTTCATAGGACCAATATCCAATATAGACAATTTTCATATCGGTACTGATCTGATATCGGACTGACGTGTCAGTGCACCTCTAATTCTCTCCATTGTTTGGTAAAAGTTATGGTGTTGGCTTAAAAAACTTCTGCAAAGTTTTGACTTGGTACTGCGCTACATTTTAAGAAACTGGAACAGTACAAATGAAATGGAATTAAAACTGGCTAACTGGGAAATCATTGATTATTTTAGGTGGATCCTAGATGGATGGTAATACATTCTAAATTATCCCCTCCCCCCTTCCATTTTAGTAAATAATTCCTCTGTCTCCTTACATCCTGTGGATCTATAATTTATCATGCATGTGTAGGGCTCTATATCTTGTATAGGGAAGCTGTACCTATTTTGTTTTTTCAGCCTTTCCTCCTTTTTCCCAACTTCTTGTTGCTCTTACATGAACACCTTCCAGCCTGTCAATACCTTTTTAGCACTGAGTTGCCCAGAACGGAATATAGAATTACATGAGCAGATACATCACAGCCAATTGAAAAAGCCTTTGTGTCCTATAATATTTCTGCATCTACATCTGGTAAATTACACATCCCTGCAACAACCTTCAGGGAACCAGTCTTTTTATTATTAGTGACCTCTATCTGGATCCATAATCTCTCATCATAAACCATCCAAAGTTCTTGGATTAAATACCTCAAACCCCAGTGTGTAATTCAAGCACTCCTCAATTTCTGTAGCTACAATTGTTCTTCAGGGATCCACATTTAAAACAAAGTGACGGCTAAGCCTTAACCACTATACTATGTCTGGTGCAAATTGTGTTATCAAGTTAAGAACTCCCTAGATCCATTTAAAATTTGAAAGCATGAATCCGATACTTCACAATTACAAGTTTAGCATCCAACATCTAGCATGGCTTCTTAGTACTTGAGCTTAGCTTCTAGTTTTCTGTACTATCAATACTACTTTTTCTTGTTTACTTAGACTGCCGTAAATCAACTTAATGATAGTCTCTCTGTTTCTGTCTGTCTCCCTGTATTCATCTGTGCATTAAATATAATACGTATTTGGTAAGGGACTGAAAGTTGATAATGTTATAATGTTAATTATCACAATCTTTATTAGAGATTTATATTATTTACATTTATATTCCATATTGCTTTACTCTGTTCAATTATATATTATCCAGAGCCTTGCCTTTCAAAATGTTAATTACTTCAGAAAACCTCATCCTCCTGATCTAGTGGGTGTCTATTACAGGTGATTAGGAACAGTCAGTATGGATTCACCAAGGGCAAGTCATGCCTGACCAACCTAACTGACCTGTATGATGAGATGACTGGCTTTGCAGGTGCAGGGAGAGCAGTGGATGTGATCTACTTTGACTTTAGCAAGGCTGTTTATGTGGTATCCAATAATATACTTGCAAGCCACCAAGGCTTGCAAGTTAGGGCGGCTAGGATCTGGAACCAACTTCCAAGGGAAGTGGTGCTGGCTCCTTCCCTGGGGGTCTTTAAGAAGCGGCTCAATGCCTACCTGGCTGGGGTCATTTGAGCCCAGTTTTCCTCCTGCCCAGGCAGGGGGTTGGACTTGAAGATCTACAAGGTCCCTTCCAACCCTACTTCTATGATTCTATGATAAGGAAGTATGGGTTGAATGAATGGACTGTATGGTAGATAGAAAACTAGCTGGTTCATTTGTCTCAAAGGGTAGTAACCAATGGATCAATGTCTAGCTGGTAGCCAGTATCAGCAGTTGGTCTGGGAGCTGTTTTTTTTCAATATCTTCATCAATGATCTGGAAGATGAGATGGAACACACCCTCAGCAAGTCTGTAGATGACACCAAGCTAGGGGGAGGAACAGTAGATACATATGACAGTAGGGTTAGGATTCAGGGCTGCTGCCTGGCTGTCTCTGGCAGCAAGACCAGCACCTGCTACTTGCTGTTGCTCACCCCCAGCAGAGTCTCTTTGGAGATGCTGTGGTGAAGAGCCTCTGCCACATGGCTCCCAGTACCTGGCCATGTTCCTCTGCTGAGCACTCCTGAGTGCTGACCAGGGACAGCCACACAGGGACAGCCAAGCAGGGGCCCAGAGAGTCAGTACAGGGTGAGAATGTCATCCTCATCATCCTTCCCATCAAGCCCTGGCCCTGTCCACATGCACATGCCCATGCTGACCACCTGGACCCCCAACCCGGACCCAGGAGAAAGTTGGCAACCTCATGGCACTCTGGGGACGTGCCAACATGCAGAGGCAGTTTGTGTGGAGCAGGCACTTAAATATCCACATATATGAGGCCCTGTCCAGTGGGATGCAGGAGTGAGGCCATTCCTGGTTGGCGCAACAGTGCTTGCAGGCACAGTGGATGTGACCGACTACAATCATTGGTCTGGTTGTGTCTGCAAAACCATGGACTTTATGAGGGAGCTGACCTGTAGTTTGGCATCCCCAGACCTAGGCCACACCCCTTTGAGTGTCACCAGCAGGAGTGGCCTGCCCAACCCCTGGCCCGCTCTGACCCTTTCATTGGTGACGCCTCCCTGGATGAAGGGTCCTCGGGCCTTCAGCACTCCACACTATTCTCCTCCCTGGCTGTTGCATCCACTGGTGGCTTGGGGAGCCCTGGCCCTGTTCAGGGAGGGAGGGGAGCCCTGTGCCCTCACTGCAGCCCCAGACCCTACCACAAGAAGTGGCTGGCAACATCACCACCAGGTGACAGCTTCTCCC
Organism: Alligator sinensis; assembly: GCF_000455745.1. Taxonomy (NCBI): domain Eukaryota; kingdom Metazoa; phylum Chordata; order Crocodylia; family Alligatoridae; genus Alligator; species Alligator sinensis. The sequence goes on from NW_005841864.1 coordinate 1,738,520, forward strand.
TGGGGGTCTGGGGGCCTGGCCGGGAGCCAGCCCACTACACACCACAGGCCAAGGACATCGGGCGCAGCCAGTCACTCATGCCAACAGGGAGGCCCATGCCAAGCCATCAGCCTTGCCAGCCCCAAACATGTTGTAAGTCCTGCATTGTGGGGAGGGCCCTCCCGGTCCCCGCCTCTGCCCTTGCCCCCACCCCTAGCACAGAGCATCTCTGAAATGTTGCAAACTCTTACAAAAGGCTTCTGTCTCCTGCCTCTGTGGAGCCAACATCTGGACATGGGGGAGAACTCACCAGCCCCAGTGGGGATGTGGGCTCCAGGTCACCACCATCTGCCGCTGGAGCTGTCTGGATGCACTGGCTGCACCAGCAGCGCACCATGGAATGGACTTGTTTGGTCCAGTTGCTAGTGGTGATGGTGGTGGTGGAGTGGCAGGTGCAGGAGCAAGCCTGGGGGGGGTGGAGGATGTCACCTGTGTGGAGGCACAGGACCGAGAGCAGAAGGACCACTGCTCCAAGGCCCAAATGGAGGCCTTCAAGCAGGAGCACCCAGAGCTGCTCCAACAGCAGGGGGATGTCAACTGCTAGGCCTTAGATACCCTCCTGGGCCTGGCGACTGCATCCATGCTCCCCACTGCCCAGCCCCCACTCATGACCCAGCAGGGCCCTTGGGTCCTGCCTGCTGCTCCACTGCAGGCCCCTGCCTGGGCCTGGAAGGAGGTCCTGAGGCACCTCCTGCCTGTCAGAACCCCTGGTCCGGCCCCCGCCCCAGACCTACTACTCATCCCTACAACACACACCTGAAGACCCAGCCATACATGAGACTGCCACCTGTTGGGGTCACTGCAGCCCCCAGACCCACAGGGGAACATCCCAAGCTTGAGGTGCTGGGTACCTGCCCCTGGGCCCTGCCCCTTAGCCCCCCTGGGCTTGAACACTTGAAATATTGTAAATAGTGTTCCATTTCTAAGTGGGTTTTTTGTTCTTAGTGGGTGTGGAGGGTGGTGGACAGGCTCTGTTTCTTGAGTGGGGAAGGATGGGGTAGGTGATGTTAGGGAAATATTTTTTTTTTGTTTCAACCATGTGCATTTCCTGAGAATGGTGCTGAGGGTGGGCAGGAGGTAGGGTGGGGGGATGCAAGCAACAGGGCAGGTGGGCTGGAGTGGGGAGTGCAGAAGGAGGTGGTTGGCTAGGGCTTCCTGCAGCCAGTGCCCTGACTCCTGCTGCTCTCCTGATGCCTGGGTGGAGCCTGATGGGGCCAGAACCATGACCAGCAGTAGCACAGGGTGCTGATTGTCACTGGCAGTGGCAGGGCTGAAGCAGCCATGGTGCATGGAGGCAGGGTGGGCAAGGGAGGAGTTGCCACATGCTGTCTCTGGGCACATGGCTCCTGGGCAGGGAAGAAGCTGGCTGGGGTTCAGAGTTTCCAAGATGGCTGCCAAGTGCTAGCAGCTGGCTCTGGCTTCAGCATGGCTGCCAAGTGCTGGCAGCCATGTGGCCAGAAGCCGGAGCCCCCCCCGCCCCAGTGGCCACAGGGGCACATAGCAGGGCTGGAGGGGCACATGGCAGGGCTAAATCTAGTGCCAAGTCCCTGCATGTATATACCTGCCAAAAATCACTTACTGCACATTAGCTTAATGCACAGTAAACTTAGTCATGCTTAAATGTGCATGTAATAAATGACATCTTCCTCCATTTCTCATTTTCCTGTGATTATAAGATTCTTTTAAGCTTTGATGATACTTTTGACTTCTCCAGCATTGAAAGCTACTGTACAAAATATATTCCCTTATACTGTGTTACAGTATGACTACACCTTACCCCTTCACTAGCAGGTAGATATCACACACAATATTTTAGTTGACTTATATATTTAAGACAATTAAGTTTACCAAGTGTTTTAATATATTTTTATGATGTTAATTGCTGTTCAAAAACTGTTGATGGGTGACTCTCTGGAATGCATTTCAGGAAACTGAAAAGCAACCAACCCCCTTCCTCCCCCCTGCCCCGAAACATGGGTACAATTGTTTGAGACCACAAAACACCACCGAAATATCAAGTTAATATTAGACTTTTTTTTTAAATATAATTTTTTTTATATTTTAAAAATAATATATAAAAAAAATTATTATTTTATTTATTTATTATTTATTGTTTATTTAAAAATAATAAATAAATAAAATTATTTTTTATTTTTAAAATATAAAGTTAATATTAGACTTTTTTTTTACTCTGAAAGTAAAAAAGGGGATTCAGTCAAGGGTGAGAACAAGAATGGAAGAAATGACTTTAGAGTAGGTAAAGTAGATGCAAATTTGTTCTAGACGCTCATAATTATTTCAAAGAATCTACTACTCATCAGAAGATAAATGATCAATTTGTAGAATTCTATAAACACCCAAATTAGGACTTCTAATGAGGAAATAAATTATTATTTTAAAAGATGAGTCTTCTGCCACTTGCACGTAATAGGAAAGAACTGTTATATTTTTCTTTCACAACACAGGAAATTGAAAACAGGAATTAAATTTCTCAGATTTGAAAGCTCCTAGTAAATGACAGTTTTCCAATAGTGTTTTACAAACTGCCTGCTATTTACTTGCACTACACAGGTTACTTTAGCCACTACTACACAAACAGAAGCAATTTCTGCACAGCTTAAAATAGATAAGAGTTATATGATCAGTGTCAGTTGAAGCCAAAGTCTCTTCTTAATAGAGGATCCAAGATCATTGCCAGCCCTTCTAACATTCTACTTGAAATTTATTCTGACAAAATTAATTTTTAAAAGCTCAAGTAGACTTTAGGAAACAGTGCATAGGTCTATTCCATATACAAAAATTGCTTCACCTTCTTTACAGAGGTAAAGATCCAAAACGTTCCCTTTGTGTTAGGTTAGAGTAATATTGAAAAAACATTCAGTACTACCCTTTGATTGCAATGAATAGCTACAGGATTAGGATATGGGATATTAATATGAGGCACCTGAAACCTAAATTGAATCTGGGAGTCATCCAGAAACATTAGTTGTCCTCAATTCCTAGTAGAATGCGCTCTCCACATTGCAACATCTGTACATACCTGTTACGAGAGTGGGTATTTCTCAAAGACCTTTACTACAGCAAATAGTGTTGGTATCATATCAGAAGAGGCTCAGATGCAGATATACCTTAGTACAAAATTATTCCTGAATATTTGTGTGTTTAATCAAAGACTCATATGCTCTTTAAGTTAGAGACCATGTCTTTACATGTGTCTGTATGACATCTAAGAAAATGGAGTCCCATCCTGATTTGAACCTCTAGATATAACTACAGTATAAATAATAAATGATAATCTCTTAAATAACTTATCTTTAAATAGCCTTTCAGGGTGGCTTTCTCATCCAGGTACTGCACTGGTAGATGTAGGTTGGGGTATAGATGGATACATATCAGCAGGGGAAGATCCAGAGGGTAGCACTGGTGCAATTGCACCCCCCTGTCAGTCAACCACACTGCAGGAGCAGCAGCCAGGGACTTTTTTTAAGGTCCCCACAGCAGGTAAGAATTTGCCCCCTTTCCTTTTACATTCAGTGGCACCTCCCCTCCTCTCCCATCCTATCCCTCCCCCACTCACCACTGCTGCTGTCTGTGGCTGTCCCAGGGGTGGGGGGTAGGGGAGGGGGAGCTCAAGAATCGCTCTTGCCCATTCCAGGTAGGTTCTGCATGGAGCTGGGATCAGCGAGGGACAGTGGTGGGCAGGTTTCTCCTCCCTGCCCAGTCCCTTTGATGTTCCTTGACAGCCAGATAGCAAGTCCAAGGGAAGGGAAGCAGCTTGCTGCTGCCATGGCTGCCTCTCTTTAGCCGAGCCTAGTTCCATGTGCAGCCCAGCTGCAGTGGGGAGCAATGACTCTGGAGTGCCCCGCTTCCTTCCCCGGTCATCTGGGAACAGAAGCATCAGGAGGCAGAGGAAGGTAATGGGAAGGAAGGAGAGGAACATGGCATTGAGCAGAGAGGGAGAGGGAAGGGGAAGGTTCTTACATGCTTGATGAACTTAAAGTTTTTTGCAGCTGATCCTGTGGTGCAGTCTGTCCACTCTGGTGTTGGTGGGTAGTCTGGGGCTCAGGGTACACCTACCTCTGTTCCTGCACCCCCTTTTCCAAAATCCTAAATCTGCCTATGTGTACTAGTAAAAATGAAAGGAGTTTCAGGAATTTATGTTTTGGTATCTATTTGATACAAATCTAATTTTTTAAGTCCTGGGCCTGTTGGAGCCCTAACTGAAGGAATGCAGGGGGACCACTCATGTTGTTATAACACTTCAATTATATGATTTCCACCTCATTTCTAGATGGAGAAAAAATGGAGGTGAGTATCCAGCTCTAGTAGCATGTTGATCTTATGTCACAAAACTGTAACACAAAATCATTGTCTGGAGGGGGGCGGGGTTCTTCATCCTTGAATCAGTGAGGCTCGTGATCTGAAACATCAAATGAAGACCATTGACTCGATAAATGCCATCATTAATGTACACAGCAATATTGGCAGTTGCCATTACTCTTCAGGAAGCTTTTCTATGTACAATTGGTCTGAGTCAGCTGAGTGCAGTGATATAACAGAGTTAACAGTAAAACCATGGCAAAACAAAGATAAAGATGTTTAAGGATGTGAAGAAGGAATCCTAAAAAATCAGAGAAATGACAAATGTAGGGTAAGGGACCTTAGCAGGTCACATAGTCAATCCCTTTGCGCTAAGGCATTATCAAGTAGACCACAGACCATTCTTGACAAGTGTTTGTCTAATTCAGTGAATCCCAAATGATGTGCTGTGGCACTAATGTGCAGTGAGAGTGGTGGAAATGTGCCTCAAAAATGATACTTTTCTTTTGTGTATGAAATTTGGACACTTTGGGGCCTGAAGTGTGCACAGAGCAGGATACAGCTGTGTGGCACAGCCATGTCTCTATGGTACAGGAAGGGTTTGCTGGCAGCAGTGTGCAGATGTGTGGTCCCAGTGCAGCTCCCTTGTGGCTGGAAGCTGCATACATGCCACAGCTGGGGGAGTAGGGGGCTGGAGGAAGCAATAGCACCGCCATAATATAACATCTCCAAACTGCTGCTGCTGCACCCTGCCTACACCACAGGGTCATGGCTGCACCATGCACCTGAGCACACAGTGCTGTGCTCTACTGCACCCTATTCTGCACACGTCATTGTCAGGTAGGTGTGGGTCCTCCCTTCCCAGGTCCAGCCAATCACAGGTAGCCAGGATCCCTCTTGCCTAGCTTCACCCATGCCATGCTGAGCTTCAGAGAGCTCTTGCCAACAAGTCCTTTCCCTGCCCCAGTCATATGCCTCGTCTTAGAGACTGCTGCCCCAGTTAAGCCTGACAACACCTTCCCCTGAGGAGAACTTTCCCCATGTCTGCGCCACAGCTGCTTCCCCAATCTCCTGCTCCCTGGCTGTAGCGAACATGCAGTTTCCAGCTGCTGGGAAGTTGTGCTGGAAAGAGACATCTGCAAACTGTATTTGCACCACTGCCACCACTTTTTCCCGCTCCCTTTTTCAGGTGTAAGAGCAGGGTTGGACAAAATATGGCCCACAGGCTGGATCCAACCCACCAGGCACATTCATTTGGCTGACGGTGACCCCAAATGAATTGTGCCCTGCCCAGCCCTTCCACCCATGAAGGTGGGAGCAAGGCACCTACACCCACCCCAACATACCTCATGGGTGGAAGGGCCAGCTGCTGCAGGCTTTCCTGGCATCCCGCTCCCTCTGGGCAGCAGGTAGGAAAGGGGAGGGTGGAGGCAACACTGGTACCTGGCTTCTGGCAGCCCCTGCCAGGCTGTTTATTTCCCCGGCACTCCCTGCACTCACGAGGCACAGGAGGGAAGCCCCAGGCACTGGAGTGGGCTGGGGCAGGGAATGCAGCCAGCTTCAACACCTGGGGCTTCCCACCTGTGCCCTGCGAGTGTGGGGAGTGGGACAGGGGTTAGGGGGTGGGACTTCCAGTCCTAAAATAGTGGGCTGGGCGGGGCACCTGTCAAGGGGCAAGGCTATCTATGCGGCCCTTGATAGCTCACCAAACCTCGTTAAGTGGCCGTCCACCCAAAATAATTGCCCATCCCTGTGTAAGCATGCTACCAATATTAATCCAGAAAAAAGCATGCCTCAGGTTTGGGAAAATGATCTAACTTTGTTCTTTAACATCTCCAGTGAAAGAGATTCTACAATCTCCCTCAAAAGCCTGTTTCAGTGCTTACCAATACTTCCTGTTAGAAAGCTTTTCCTAAGTTTTAGATGCTAAACAAGGTGATTTCTTCTTATACTCTCCCCACATTGCCATCCTCTTTATAACAACCTTTTACATATTGGAAGATTACTATTATGTGTTCTTAGTCTTTTCTTTTCTAAACTAAACAAATCTCTTTTTATCTTTCCTAGTAAGTCCTGTTTTCTAAACTCTTATCATTTTATTGCTGTCCCCTGGATTCTCCAATTTGTTTGCAACTTTCTTAATGCCTGCAGCTCCACATTATTTTAAAGGGACCTGACTAGACCCCGTTAGAGAGGTATAATTGTTTCCTATGCTCCCATTACACTGCTGATTCGTGTTGAATTTGTGGTCCACTTTAACTCCCAAATCCTTTCCTGCAGTTCTGCTACCTAGTAGGGCTGTGCAAAGCTTCGGTTGTTAATTCAATTCAGCAGAGATTCGGTGGCTGAATCTCCAAATCCGAATGAAATTGGGAGACCAATAGAAAGGTCCAAATTGATTTAAAGCCTCCAAATCTATTTGGAAAGGATTCAGAGAGCTTTGGAGAAATTCAGAGATTTGGGTAGTCCCCGCTCACCACCGCAGGGAGCTGGACCCAAACTCTGTGCCAGTAAGTGGGTGGGGGGGGGAAGGGTTGCAGGAGGGGGAAGGGGACCATGGGGGAACTGCCACCAGGCTGCACCCCCACCTCCTCTCCCAGCCCTATCAATGGTTGCCCCGCCCATGGCTGCCGTGCCCAGCCCCAGCATCCCAGCTCTTTAAAAGACAAAAAAAGCCAGCTCACCAGCTGCTGCAGTGGCCATCAGAGCCTCTGGGGCTTGTGGCAGAGCTCCCCCACACAGCATGGGGCAATGCAGGGCAGCAGGGATCGGCCCCCCCCACCTGGCAGAAGCTGGTGAGTGCAGGGCTTTTTTGTTTGTTTTTTGAAGTGCCGGGAGGCTGAGGCCAGGCAGGGCAGTCATTGATGGGGCTAAGAGAAGGGGCAGGGGATGGAGCCTGTTTGATTCAGAGATTCAGCCAATTTGGCAGTGGCCAAATCTCTGAATCAGATTCAGCCGCCGCCAAATCACTGTCCTCCAAAAGCCGAATCTGAAGCAAATACTAGCCACTTTGCACAGGCCTACTATGTAGCCAGCCTCATAGCATGGAAGATGGGGAAGGAGGAAGTCTGAGAACTATATTGGGATGCAAGTACTAAGTGAAAAAACACCTATACTGAGGTATCAGTATACTGTATTTACTTGATTAAAAGATGAGGGTTTTTTCATTTAACATAGAGGGGGAAAGCCCCTTGTCTTTGAATCAAGTATGAGGTGGCATGGTGCAGGCAGCTGCTGCAGCTCTAGCCCCAACCCTGGGTCAAGACTGGAGCTGCAGCTGCTGCTTGCCCTCCCACTGCCTCTGCACCCTCACCGCTCCTGTATGCTTGGGTCCCCGCTACACTGCCTTCCCTTCTCCGCCCCCCCATGTTGCTTCTCCCTTCCCCCCGATGCCTTTGCTCTGGTGCTGCCAGGCTCCATCTCCACTGCAGCATGGAGCATTGCCCCAGGCAGGCCCTGTAGCAGTGATGCTGGTTCCATGCAACTGCTGTGGGCCCAGGCTGGGGACATGCTCCAGGCCCCAAGCTGCAGTGGGGACTATATCTGCTGGTAAGGGGGAGATGAAGCAAAGGTAAGTGGGAGATGGAGGGACAGGCAGTGGGGGAGATGGGGAAAGAAGGGGCTAGAGCAGGGGTTGTTGTGCCCCAGATCAAGTCTGGGATCGTGCCCAGTATGCAAAGGCCAATAAAGATACCAGGGGTGAAAGTATAAAGAAGATTTATTGCTAGCAATAAAAGGTGCAAGCGGAATAATTCACGTAACAAGCACCCCCCACTACTACTTCTAAGCATCTTTTATACAGGAGTTTTCAAGTTTTCACAAACGTGCTTGTTTGCTGATTGGTTATAAGTGAGTGACGCAAGAAGTTCTTTACTGAGCATGTCTCTATACCTGTGTTTTAGCTATGTATCTCATTTACATACATGTGTGTTTCATTAGCATACTTCTTCCCCACCTAGGGGCGTGATTTTTAGTATTTTAATGAGCCCTTTAACCCAGTACTCTGTTTCTTCTTTTGTTTTCAAGCCTCCTTTATCTAGGACTGTCTCCTCCTTATCATTGCAGATGGGCATTTTTCACATAGCATTCTCTTCTGCTTCGTCTTCGAGTAGAGGCTTCTTGGGCACTCCTTACACGGGGGGGAATTATTTTGAGCAGAGGGTTGCTGAGATTTGGCAAGCCATCGAGGCCCACACAAGAGGAAACCAGGGCAGATAAATATTCACTTTCTAAATTTTTTAGAGGCCCCTTGGGCCAGGTAGAATGGCCTGGTGGGCTGCATCTGGCTCATGGGCCACATTTTGCCCACCCCTGGGCTACAGAAAGCTGAAGCAGTGCGGAGGGATTAAGGGGGAAGATGGAGCAGGGGCCTGAGACTGCAGGAGGCAGGACCAAAGAAAGTAAGTGGGAGGAGGGCAGGGACAAGCTGCATGGCTTCCCCACTCCACCCCCCACTTACTGCCCCTCCCACTGCCTGTCCCATTGCTGTCTCCCAACCTCTGCCATACTGCATACCCGCCATACTCCCCAAAATCACCTGCCTCATTACTGCCCCCACATTGCCTGCTCCTCCCCCCCCCCGCACTGCAGTGGTGGGAGGGATGAATTTAAGATGATCCTCCAATAATTAGATTTTATACATGAAAACTTATAACCATTATAAATTTTCCATTAATAGAATCTAATTATTGGGAGGCTGCCTTAAATTCAGAGTCGTGTTATATTTGAGTAAATGTGGTAGATATAAAAGGTAAATAGTAGGAGATTTAGTAAGTGTTGAAAGAGGACTTCTCTGAGGGTGAAGGTAAAGAATAGAAAGGCTTATGCTGAATTCTATTCTTCTACTACATTTTAATTCTATCTTTATCTATATTTAAGTTAGAAGACTTATGATGTTTTACCTCCACATAAACTACCTGTAATCAATATGGAGGAACATAGATTGCTCTTGTACATCTGTGACCTGTCCGATACATGATCATCTACTGCATGAGAGGCTGTGGCAGGGCAGCTTGAGATGATTAGAAGAGAGGTGATTGTTCACACTGAGATCCCTCACTCAGAAATGAAAAATACTGTTCTAATTTATGTAGCTAACATTTAAAGCACATAGCAGTAACCCAACACTCCCTGTCCTAAGTCCTAGCCATATCCATATGCAAGCCTAACCTCTGAGCTGCTTTTTAGGGCTGTGTGAAATGGCACCATTTTGTTTCAACTTCCATTTCAATAGGACAGTATGTTTTGAGTTTTATTTAGTTTTGAAAGCACTGTTCCATTTCATTTCATCGAAGCTGTTTTGATGCTGTTTCAAAGTTTCACCCATAGGCTATAATGGGGAAGCACAAAACTGCCCATAACCTTGTCATTTCTTGGCGCATTTTGATGAAAACAGCAGGGATCATAGACCCTTCTGAGGGTATGAAGCCTGCCAAGTTTCAAGGAGATAGGTGCGGGGGTTTGGGGGAAACTGCACCTTCAAGTCTTGAAAGCAAAGCTTGTGTCACAGGTAAGGGGGAGATGGCGTGAAAACTGCAGGGATGGTAGCCCCTGCTGAGGCCATGAAGCCTGCCAAGTTTTTAAAGTAGATATGTGCAGGGGTTTCTGGGAAACTGTACCTCAAGCTGCTAACAAGCAAAACTCATGACGCGTGTGACTTTGTGTGTGTTATGGCACAGCTGTTTTTCTGTCCCTCCCCCAGAGCACTGGGACTGGAAAGGACCTCAGGGAAGGATCACAGTCATTGGCCAGCTACACATGTCAATATCAGAGCAGTCCTTCCCCACTCTTCCCCCTCCCTCTCCTTAATTTCTGTTTCCCTGCAAGCAAGCCCAGCTTCAAAACTCAACATGTTTTGAAAGTTTCAAAATGTTTCAACTGCCGTGTTTTGTTTCGAAGCTGTTTCAAACCTTTCATTTTACACAGCACTGCTGCTTTTTAAAATTATTTTTATTAAGGCTGTGTGAAGCTTTGGTCCCTGATTCGATTCGGCAGAGATTCGGCGGTCAAATTTGCGAATCTGAATCAAATCAGAAAACCCTTTAATCTCTCCAAATTGAATCGGAACCCTCCAAATCGATTAAAAAAAGATGTGGAGATTAGGACATAGAGACAGCTCTAGGTAGCAGGCGGCTCATGAAGCTGCAATACTGGGGCAGATGGAGCATCCCACAGAAGTGCAGGGGGCTACCCTGTACACTCTGCAGCAGACCCAGAAGCAGACCAGAAGCACTTCCAGTCCAATTCCCAGTCCACCGGGGAGCGCACTGAGGGAGACCCCTGTGCCCCACCGGCTCAGTGACTACTGCCTCCTGGGTCTGGGGGGAGGCACCTGGGGTCCCCCTATGGCCAACCATTGAGCCAGGTAGGCATCCCCCCAGTGCTCCAGAAGTACTTCCGGTCCACTTCCGGGTTGGCCACCGAGCATGTAAAGGGACCCCCTACACTCCTGTGGGACACTCCATGTGCCCCAGCATTATCAGTGATCATGAGCTGTGCCTGCTACCTCAAGGAATGTAGAAAAAACTTTTAAAGCTGTGTCTATGTCCGAATGGCTGATTTTTCCGAATCAGCATCGAATCTTCAGATTTGGATTTAGCCGAATCAAATCAGGGACAGTGATCTGAATCAATTAATCGAATCACTGTCCCCGATTCAGGCGGAATCCAAATCGAGTAAGGCCCACTTCGCATATCCCTAATTTTTACACAAATATGTTAAGAGTATCAGGTGTTTTTTAGCTCTATTGGTGCTTAAACCTCTTAAACTCATATGTAAATAATACAACATCACTTTCTGGTTACCAAACTGCACTCGCATTTAAAGGGACAGTGGGTGCATCTACCTGTGCCCTTTACTGCAGAGGTGCCTAATTAGCTCTGCAAAAAAGTATCACTGTCTACATGTGTGGTGCTAATAGGCCACAGTAACCTAATTAACTCTGCCATAGGATAGTACTGCCTGACTAGTTGCAACACATGTGTAGATGGTGACTGGGGCTGGCTGAGGCACAAAGGTGCTACAGTGCAGGGCTATTTGCTGACTATCCCCACACTGTAGCACCCTTGTGCCCCAGCCAGCCCCTTCACAGCACACTGAACCAGGGCAGAGCAGCTCTGAGCTGGCAAGATGACCCCCTGGACCCCTGCCAGCTGGGGTTGTACTGCCCTGGCTCAACATGCTGCAATCCTAGGCACACATGAAGATGCTGTGCCAGGGAACAATAAACTCCAGAGCAAACTGTGCTGGAGTTTATTGCACTGGATTAATATCACGTATAGATAAACCCACTGTTAATCTAAAGAGGCCCCAGCATTTATTTTCCTTGAAGACAAGTCTATCACCTTTGAAATATTTTAAATGGCATATATAGATATTTATAAACAGATTATATGGTTTTAAAATCATTGTTTGATCCCCATGTGCTTGGTACAGTACTACGCAAGTGATGTTTTTATTTGAAATTTTGTATGTGGGTCAGTGCATAGTCATCCAAGAACATTGTTTACCTTATGTTTAGTAAGGTATAGATACTTAAAAGGGTTGAAATTTGTCACTTTATGATAGAAATTATTGTTGGATATTAAGCTATATCCTTCCAGAAGTATAAATAAGCAATCCTAGAGTATTATGATCCCAAAAGTAGGCCCCATGGAATGACACAGGATACAGAATGATTAGGAGGAAACAGTATTTAGGATCAGATAAATAAACTTGAGGTTCACAACTGTATTTGCCATTAGCAAATGGTTTAGAACCTGCACACACATATCCTGCTCTTATTCCCTCTCTCTGGTAGGCTGTAGGCCTCTTCTTTGTTTTGTTTTGTTTTTTTGAGTCCGGTGGCACTGAGAAGTAAGTCACTGCTGCAGAGTCCCTGCAGAGAAAGCAATCCAGAGCTAATCCTATTATTTCAGCAATAGTTACTGCATGGTTCTTAGGGTTGTTAAGGGGGGTGAGGGGAACACTATTAACAATTTTAAGTTTGGAAACTGTTCTAAGAAGCAACAAAAAAAAAAAAAATTAGTTGTTGTGAACGGTTTTCAGCCAGATCAACCATGTCAGAAACACTGCAACAGTAGGCTTCATATGTTGCTCCCAAACGTGTTCACTAACCTAATTTTAGGAATACTAATGTATTTTCAGAACGTGTTCATTCTTTCTGAAACTATGGGATATTTTAGTAGAAGCATTTCATGTTAAATATTCATGATTAGTACCATAGTACAGTTTGGCTTACATCCACTTCCAGTGAAAGACCGTTAAACTTCTTAAGTAGAACCTGATCTGAAATATTAAAGTGAAATATTTATATATATTCACTTTGTGTCTATGGATTTCAGACATCAGATAAAAGGCTTCTATTGTTGATTATTTGAACCCTCTTGGCAATAGTGTGGAGTGTTTACTTCAGAGTTCAAAGCTACAGCTAGGGGATTTCAAACTGATACAGAAACATTCCAAACTACAAGTTTCTCTTTGACTTGCCAAAAAGAAGTCTATGAGCTGGCATCAGTAGCATTCTCAAGGTAAAAAAAGACAACCAAGTGTAATGAATCACATTTGTCACTCACAGAAGAACAATGAGGATTCAATGTTAAAAAAAAAATAGTAGCTTAAATCATAATGAATGAAAAAAAAAAAAAATCTATACCTGAGATTTTTATTGTATTTTACACTCACTGTATTTTACACTATTTACATCTTGTATCTGGTAAGGAGGTTATTTATTTACAGAATGTAAGTTCAGTATTATATTAAAAAATGGCCAAACAGCTCACATTCTTTATTAACAGATGCATTCAGATACATGACAAGTCAACCTGCTCAGCAGAATACGCATATCTTTGAACATAGGTATAAATTGAACAGAATTCAGAAGCGTCTAGAGCCATTTCTTGTTTTTCAGTTTTAATGCTTTCTATTGTAGACAAATCATTACGGAACTGGAAGGTGACAGGTTGGTCCTGCCACATTACTTAGTATCTAACAAGCAAGCATCATAAATTCTGGATTAGCCAACGTATCTTTTCTGACTGTACCATCCCTATTTTTCCACTCAAATGTGAGATTTGGAAATATCCATTAGACTGGAGCTTATCTACAGCAAATGTCTTCACTATTTAGTTTGATAAATGTCCGATTAAACTGCTTCCCAAGCCTGATTATTAGCTAAAAATTTTCACTGCAAGCTCACAGTATTTAATGTTCAAGTTTCTTTTAATCTTACTGCAGTATGTTTTGCTGAAATTTTGGGGTAATTTTTTTTTTTTTTTTTGTACATTACTGCTAGTTTTATCTATGTGGAGCAAACTGAAATTACCCTATCTCAAGTTAAGTAGCATGGATCAGAGATAACCCTCATTTGAACTGGTGTAATTTGAAGCTGCTCAGAGATAATGAGCTTTAATGTATGGATGCTCATGTTTTAAGTGTCTTTAGTATGGTTTAAGTTTAATGTGGAACCTCACCTCTAGGGACTTATCCTTGGTAAAGATTATTCTTTAAGACCTTGGTATTAATTCAAACAGCTTTCAAAGGTCTTACAGGTTTTAGAGCAACAAGGTTTTATAGCAAGAAAAGCAAGCTTGTGAAATGTGAAGTTTAGTGAAGCTCACATAAAATTATGAAGGCTTCAAGGTGAGGAACGTAGGAAATATTAAATGTGCTGTAATTATGAAATAAATTAGTCAATTGCCCATTGGGAATGACGGGGGGTGGGGAGCATGCAGGGACAGAGCCCCGTGCCACCCCCCCGCCACCCCTTCCAGGCCCGCTCCCCCTTTACCTCCTGCTGCTTGGAGTCCAGGCTCACTTCCCTACTCCCTGCGCAATGGTGGGGAGAGGGGAGGAGTGAGCACAGGCCCGATGCAGGGGAGGACCAGGCCGGGGGTTGGAAAGTAGCTGGGCTGCCACAGCATGGGGAGCAGCAGGCCTGGGCCAACCCAGTGGCAAGGGGGGAATGGGAGGAGCGGGCTCGGAGCTGATGGGAGGGAGAAGGGTGGAGGACGAGCGGGCCTGGGGTCGGGGGAGAAGGCAGCTTGATGTGGCAGTGCGAGGGGAGCAGCAGGCCCAGCCCGACGTGGCAGCGGCTGGGGGAGGGGAGGAGAAAGCCTCTTCCCCTCTTTCCCCCCCTCAGACCTGGGCCCACTCCTCCCCCCTCCATGGCTCCAAGCCCGCTCCTCCTGTTCCCCTGCTGACGCCGGGTTAGGCCGGGCCTGCTCCCCCTGCCATGATGCATCAGCTTCTCCCCCGGCTCAGACTCGGCCCTCCTCCCCCCGCCAGGTGGGGCCCAGGCCCACTCCTCCCCTTCCCACACCGCTGCTGCCATAGCATGCCCACTATTCCCCTAACCCATGCCAGGCCTGCTCCTTCCTCCACTGCCGCTGTGTCATCCTGCAGCGGGCCCTGCAGGCAACGATGATGGAAAGGGGGAGAGGCAGGCCAAGGCCAGAGCCAGTGGCCTTGCCCTCCCCTCCCCTGGTGTCCTGACCCCGCTCCCCCTGCCCATACCACCACTGTCATCACCTGCAAGGAGTAATGGTGGGGGTAAGGCCATCTCCGGTGGCCTTGCCTTCCCCCTCCACTCCATCCTTGCCACCTGCAAGGAGCAGGGCAGGAGGGGTAAGGCCAGTGCTGCTGGCCTCGCTCTCCCTGTTCCATCCTCCCCATTGCCCCCAGCTCGCCCCCCCATATCCTATGTTCCAACCATCACGATGGCACTCCACTAGCTGCCAGCTCCTGTTTGAACACGTGTTCACACATTGATTGGTTGTTTGTCAGCCAATCAGAGCATGAATAAAGCATTACAGACCAACAGATAGACTTAGGCTTTTATAATATTAAAATGATGGGATGCTTTATTGCATTGGGTACAAGCATGACAATTCCAGAAATCCATCATTTGAGAGACACCAAGACAGAAAGAAACAAAGAGATCGTTAAAATGCTAATAGCCACAGGATGAATTCTGATTAACCATACATGTACTAGTGCAGGAGAACAGGTGCACGAATAATACGGGAGAGACTGGTAATCCAAGGAGGTGTCAAGGGGATTGGCTCGAGAAGGTCTTGGGAGATCCACCATGAATGAACGAAACAAGAAGGCTTTGTGTATTACAAATGACAAGATAAGTCTGTGTAGAGTTCTGACCAGTTTTTAGAACTCAGAAAAGTGTAATGTAATGTAATGAGAGATTTAAGGGGGATAAAAGAAAGTCAGGAAAGAGGGATTATTTGCTCATATGATCTGATCTGTTGAGCCAGACAGCATAGGACAACTGGAATCTCCCTTACTAGCCCAGTTGTAAGTATTCTGGTCAAAACTTGAACTCCAATTACTGTGACCTTGTAAATCTTTTAAAGTATTGTAACACTGCTATCCAATGTACGGGCAGTATTTTGTTATAGTATTTTAGAACACCCATTTTAAATAACTGTATAACTGCTATCGGCCTTTGGATTTAATAAAGGCATTTCGATTGAATTACTGACTTGGTCTATCAAATTCAAACACCCAGGCCCCTCATTATTTTTGATTCTCATCCCTGGACTCTTTCCTATCTACCCACACTTTGAATTGTGTGGCTTGAAACTGGAGACGGTACTCCAGGTGAGGTTTCACCAGTGCTGAAGAGTGGAAGAATCACTTCTTTTGATTTGCAAGAGACACTCTTATTAATATAACACAGTATGCTGTTGGCTGTTTTGGAAACAAGAACACACTGTTGGTTCATATTTAGCCTCTGTTCCAGGGTGACCCCCAGGTCCTTCTCTGCAGTACCACCACCTAGCCAATCATTCCCTAGTCTGTATTTCTGCATGCAATTATTCCATCCCAGGCCTTTACACTACTCCCTTGTTGAATTTCATCTGATGGATTTTGGACCATTTCTCCAGTTTATCCAGCTCATTCTAGATCCTAGCCCTCCTGAGTGTCTGCAACTCTACCCAATTTAGAGTCATCCACAAATTTGTTAAACATTCAGTCAAGCTCATTGTCCAAATCATTAATGAAGATGTTAAACAATGCCAGACCCAGGACAGACCCCTGGAAAACCTCTCTTCATACTTCATCCTAACTAGACCTTGAGCCATTGAAGACTACTCGCCGAGAATTATGATCCAACCAGGAATGTATTCACCTTACAGTACTTTTATCTGCTCTGTTTTTCCTTAACTTATTGATGAGAATAGAAGGAAAATGGTGTCAAAAGCCTTACTAAAAAGTCAAAGTATATCATATCCACTGCTCTTTCCTCATCCACACAGCCTGTCCACTTCAGCAATCTTTTCAAGGAAAACAGGCTATAAGAGGACACAGGTAGTTCTTTTTATTGATAGTGTCAAAAATTGTGTCATCTAGGAAGGTATTTTTCTTTAAATGTAGATACCAGTTAAACAGGAAGAGCATTGAGATAATGGCATTTTAAATAGGCTACTGAACAGCTATCGGTTCATACTAACATTCAGTCATCACCAGCTTGCTTTGATTTAAACCAGTAACCTCAAGGTGGAAATGCCCCATATTCCACTGCCAGTTACTTAAAGCATGCAATGCAGATTCAAACAACCTGATACGACAGTATCAACTTGGTAAACACTGAAATCTTCTGTAGGGCTCCAAATTGCTGACTGAGAAGTAACTAGCATTTTTCTAGCTTGTTCAGCTAGTCTTTAATGAACACAGGTTAACTTTGCTTCTGTTCCCTTTTTTGCCATTTTAATTCATAATAAAATTTGTTTACAAAAGAATGCAGTGGTATGCATTGTATGCATAACAGATCATTACAAATGGATGAGATGTTATTACCCCAGTAAATGTCTATTCCTTCTTTCCCCTTTCACAAGGACTGGGTAGAGAAAAAATGAGACTACTAATTAAATTACAAACACTGAAGAGGTCAAAACCGTTCAAAAAAACCTCTAAATTAAAGAATATAGGAAGAAGTGAAATTCTGATTTGTCATCTTTGACATAGCTTGTAACAATACAGAAAGGAGTGTTACTGGAATACACTTGCCTTTTTCAGTTTCTTTTTCCCCTGGGGTCACTGCACTGTGATCTATTTTTACACATATAGGAAAAAAAGTTTTCATTGTGAAAACAAGTTTGATGTTCCCATATTTCACATCAGTAAAAACACATTTAACAAAGGGTGAAATTTCTTTCATTCAACCTGCTTTGAAATATTTCTATTTCTTTACACAACATTTGGATAAGTTTATGGGGGAAAAAGGCCAGTGTGGGACATCAGGAGGCCAGGCAGGGAGCAGGCTCAAAGGGGGAACAGGGACCCACACATTGCTGTCGTGGTATTGAGGGGAGCCCTAGAACCACTCCTGGTTTGCTCCACCTGGGGTTGAGGGGAGTGGCTGTGCAGGACACCAGGATTGCCAAGGAATAGCTGTGGCAGCACACAGGTTGCTTCTTTCAGTGCCTGCTCCCTGTGCCCCCTTCTTCCCTCTCCTCCCCCCCCAAAAAAACCAAAAACCAAAACCAAAACAACTGTCTGCCACTGAGCAGGCACTGGAAGGAAGAACCTGGGTAGTTAAGTAGAGAAAACGATGATAAGTAACATAGTGGAACTAATAGCAAATGGCAAAGCCCAATAGTGCCGACTCCCAAATGTAATGGCTAATGGGATTTTGCATAGATTTCTGGAAAATGAATGTTATATCAAAATTTGGTGTGTACTCTCTGATGTATGGAAGAATCAGAGTATTTTCAGCAAATAAACTATATCATTGCCTTGGATTTAAGAAGTATATGAAGGGCAAATCTAAACTCTCTGGTGCCTTTTTAAATTTAGGAACATGCCTTTGGCCTGCACAGTGCCTTGGCAATACTTCAGCACTGGACAGATAGACTCATATGCCCCTACTTACCATACTGTTTTAACAATTCCCTTCTTAGGATACAGAATATAGTAGAGCCACTTGTGTTGATGATGTTGCTATCCTTACTACAAGGTGGGAAGATCCTCTCAGCCCTGTAGCTGCAGTTGGTAACAAGCCAAAGACCATTTGGGGCTGATCCAGTCCCAGGCCCCAGATGGAAGAAATCAGACAATCAAGCCAAGTCATCCCTAAGAGAGAAGTCCTGCTGCCCACACTGGCAATATAATCTCAGATCAGACAAGTAGGAGAGTTGTCTGGGCAACAGACCTTTCTGCTATGCTTCTGACCTACTTGAAACTAAACTTGACGCCATGCTGTGAAAAAAACCTATCATAGTGGAGGCAAATGCTTCCAATTTTGCAGTTGGAACAGTACTGTCCTGGCACCGAGGGCCTTGGGAACCACTGCACCCATGTGCCTTCTACTCCCAGAAGATGACACTTGCTGAGGATAACTATGACATCAGGGACAAGGAACTATTAGCCAGAACCTTTTCTGAGTGACATCACCATTTGGAGGGAGACTGATACCCATTACTAGTCCTGACTGACCACAAGAATTCAGGGTCAGGACTTCAACCTGACCAAGATCTTGAAACTGAAGTGGGCATATTCTACTATCAGGTGGGTATCTATATTCCAGAAGGGCAGACATGATTAGAGGTGCTTAAACTTGGAAGGGACTCATTGTCCACAATTTTTGGTGGCTAAGGATGCACTCCAACATCAGATGATATATCAGCTCCTTCAAAAATTACTTCCTCACCAAAAGCCTTCAAGCCAAGGGGTCCCTATAAACCAGGGGCGGGCAATTATTTTGGGTGGAGGGCCACTTACTAAGTTTTGGCAAGTCATCGAGGGCCACATGGCAGGCAATCAGGGGCAGATAAATATTAATTTTCTAAATTTTTTAGGGGCCCTGCAGGCCAGATAGAATGGCCTGGTGACCCACATCCAGCCTGCAGGCTGCATTTTGCCCACCCCTGCTATAACCCCTACCCACTCCTCAGCCTTGGGTTACAACATCTCTGGATTTTATCATCAGCTTTTCCTGCTCACTGAGATGGCTCATTTCACTCCTTGTTGTGGTGTGCCCACCACCTGAGAAACAGCCCAGCTAGTCCTGGAAAACATTCTGGCCCCATGGAATGCCTTCCAGCATCATCTCAAACCAAAGGCATCAATTTGGATCCCATTTGTGGTGGGAGTTCTTCTAGATTTTAAAGATGGAATTATGTCGTCTTGACCTGTCACCCACAGGCCGAGGGTCAGACTGAGCAAATTTCCAGGTGTTGGAGCTGTATCACCAATGCTTCCTGTATTTCCACTAGGATGACTGGGTTTTCCTCCTTTCACTGGGCAGAGTTTGCCTGTGACATCTAAGATCACACCTCAATATAACAGTCCTTTCTATGCTAACTACGGATTTACCCCTGCCTTCAGGTGATCCTGCCAATCTAGTCACTGACCCCAGCTGCAGCAGAGCTAGTGAGGCATCTGGAAAATATCCAGGAGGACCTCAAAAGTCCACCTAAAACAAGCCAAGGAGACCTATAAACACTTTGCAGACCAGCACTACTCCAAAGCACTCTCATTCAGGGGAGGAGATGAGATGCAGCTATCCTCCCAACAGTTTAAATCCATTCACCCTTCCTCCGAACTGGACTATCAGTACCTGGGCCCATTTCAAATCACAGCATAGATCAACCCAGTGGCTTTTTGACTACAGCTGCCCAAATCCAAGAAAGTCCATTCTGTCTTCTTTGTTTCTTTATTAAAACCCTACCTAGAAAACCCATTCCCAAGTCACTCCACTCTTCTGCCCCCGCCCATACTAGTTCAAAGACAAACAGAGTGCATAGTTAAGGAAGTCCTGAACATAAAAAAAAAAAAAAAAAAAATCAAATGTATACTCCTCTATCTTGTTGATTGGGAAATCTATGAACCACGGGACCATTTTGGGCACCAGCAGAAAATGTTCACACTGCTGAGTTGGTTCAAGGCTTCCACCATGCCCACCCCGAAAACCCTGGCCCAAGAGTACCCCTAGGAGAGGAAGTAATGCAATGAGCAAAGGACCAACTGGGGCTGATTCAGTCTCAGGTCCTAGCTGGAGATAATCAGACAATCAAGCCGAGTCATCCCTCAGAGAGAAGCCCCACCCACACTGGCTATATAAACTCAGACCAGGCAGCAGGAGAGTTTCTAGCTTGGATCAATTGCTTGTCCGGACCACCATCTTGTCTTATCCTTCACCTTGACATCCTGGACTTGGACTGATATCCAGTCTGACCTTAGCCTATGCTCCAGTAACCCCCTCACCTGGTGTGCTCCACTTGCACTAACTGCCCCGATCCGGGTGCTCCCTAACACAGTCTTACACACCCCAGAAAAAGTGGACTTAACTGTAAACCCCACAAAATGCATCAACAGGGAAAAAAAGACCCAAACCATTCTTCAAGCAGATGCTTTCAACACTACAATAAGGGTCATCTTATGACAAGAGTAAAGGGACAGAGAACATCCAGTACTGTATCTTGGAGAAAAATATCTTCAGAAAACAGTCATATACCATAATAGAAAAAAGTTCAGCTAGCACATAGGTCACAGAAACACTTAGATAGTATCATTTGGGTAGCCATTTTGTGCTCTAGTGAAGTGGCTGAATGAGATGAACACTAACAGCTGTAGTCTGTGATAATACTTCTCCCAACAGCCTTTCTTTTTTGATAAAATACCACCCAGGGACTAAATCATGAAGGGGATGAGCAAGGCTTCCATAAGCAATGCCCCTGCTACTTTCTGAAGGGGGAAGGTCTGTGATAGCGTATAGAGGCCCCACATAATAAAGGAGGAGTTAAACAAGAACAGATGGGAGATTAGACAAAGATGGACAAACCCCAGATACAAGCAGAGAAAAAGGAGACCCTCATCAGTTAATAAAAAACTCTTGAGAAGAGAGGCTTCAAGCCCATAGTTTAGATGCAACTGTCAGAAAGTGGGCATAGATCTATCAATGGAGAGACACAGAAGGAAGATCTCTTGCCTTTTCCCCTGTCTCTGTTGCCGTACATGCCAGGTTATATTTCCCATATGTCTTCAAAGCCAAGGTTATCTCACTCTGTCAAACACTTTCTTCAAATTGCTAACAGCAAAACAAAAGTTGAGGCTTTCTTTTCTGCAGTTATTTTCACCATTGTTTGCCATGAACATCACTCTCTTTCTTAAACAATTACTTTGGTTCCCCTTTCAAATCACAATTAATTTAAAAGTGCTCTTTGTTTTCAGAATTTTCTCAAGGCTTACTGCAGCACTTTATACTATGTCCTTTTCCTAAACTTACTTTTGCAAGAAGCTCCCCTCAAATCCCTCTCAGTTTTACCACAGCTCATTCTCTACAATTCTAAGCAGCTGAAACAGACCTCCTTCACCCCTCCTTCTCCTCTCAGTTCTCATCTTAAAAATTTCATTCCTCTGGACACCTAATTTCCATCTCTCACTAGTATTGACCTCATGACTGATTACCTTAATTTATACAACAGCACAGTTTTCTGTAAGCAATGCCATGCATAGCCTAGCTTTTACTATAGCACTTCATATCTCTAAAATTCCTGGTCTGGATTTTACAAAAGAACGCTGTCTAAATAAGGATCCTACATCCATATTTATTGAATGAAATGTATAGAAGCATCCACATACTTCAGTACTGTAAAGAACGGGCCTTTTATCCTGATGTGGCCAAAAGTGATGGGGGTTGAGGTGGTATGAGTGCTAGATGCATAGTTGACCATCCAGAAGTCAAAAGTTCAAGATTGCAGCAGAAGCTCTCAGTGTGGTCCTGTCAGATTCCAATGAATCTGAAAATTCTGCTGAAGTACTTTTTCACAAGGACATGACAAAGGAAGGAAAAGTCTAAAGTGGATTTAGGAGCCTAATTTAGGTATTTGAACAGCTCGGACTTTTACTTTTCTCTACTTTCCCAGTGTAGTTATTTAACTCACTACATTTATCAGTCCTACATAGTCATTATATCCCTTAGTTAAATCTAATTTATAAGCTTCCTTTGTCAGTTGTCTCTCTCACCCCCTTGCCTTTTTAAATTACAAGGTCACACTTGAGGGTGCATACAAGGGGGAAAGACCTTCCAAATTTAAATCTGGAGGTGCACTCTTAGATCTAGTTCAGGAGTTTCAGGATTCTTTGTTACTTCTTTACTTTATACTTTTTCCAAGCAGTCAAGTCACTAGAAAGTTTGTTAGCTCCTTGACAGCATCCTTTAACCCACAGCTTCATTTTGTTCCATAAAATATCATGACACGCAGCATATCTCTGCCATAGTAGTGCCCTTTCTGTTGTTTGTCTTGTCACATGCTCCATCAGGGTCACAAGGGATCTGTATAGGTGAGCAAAAGGGAATAATGAAGAAAGAAGCATTTTTCAGTGATTTTTCAAGTCTTTTTATTCTTATTTCTCCTCAAACTGAGGCACGAACAACTTTTCTGCATTATTTTTAACTTTGAGATACTGCAATACCTTTTTTAAATCTGAAGTCTTATACAGTGACAGGCATCCAAACTTTGGAAACAATCCTGAAATCCTTACTTGCATAAATTCTCTCTGGGGGTAGTACCATTATCTTTGATAAAATTACACACATAAGAAAGGGCATTGCAACTGGGGCCTCATGCCATTGAGGGATTTTATTCAGAAGTTTTAGATTCTGTCTGATGTCTTGTCTAGATGAGAATTTAAAAGCGTGACATCTGCATGCAAGAACTACCATGAGGCAGGGTAACCAGAGGCTTCAAGACTCTGCTGCAGTCTTGGGGCTGGGACTGACAATCAACTGTGGACACATGTACACAAGATCCTAACAGCACAGTAGCCAAATAATGCCATGCAGTAGCATGTCACAGCACAAATGGTGCTAATGTGCTACTGCATGGTATTATTAGGCTACTTCGCGGTATCAACACTTAAAAGGCGTTCGCCAGTGCATTAATGAACGTTTAGACATGTCCCGTCTGTCCCAAGCCTGGGTTCACACAAGAGTTGTAAGTCTCAGATCAACAATCAGCTGGGATAGCCAATTATAGGTCCCAGCCCTGGGACCACATGGGAGTCTTGAGTGGCTACAGTCCAGTCCTGGCCCCTGGACTGTGGGGGGTCAGCTGGGTTGTGCACCTGGCTTTCAACTCTCTGCCCCCCTGCACAGCTAATTAGTAATGGTGCCATTGGGATCTGATCCCAAAATCATGCATCCTGTGGATCAAATTCCAATAGTGCTATTATTCCTAGATAAGACATATTGCAATGGATATTCTTGTGTGTTTGCGCAGCTAAGACACTGACAAAGTCTACACTTAGAAACTTTTGCCAGCATAATAATGTTGGTTTCACATAGAATATGAAGGTTCAGAAGGAGGTATAAGTTCACCAAATCATTGATGAACTGGCCCAAAACTGCTAGCTCTCTTCCCAAATCTGAGCGTGCCGACTTCCCCTACCCCACTGGCCTAGGAATTCACCATTCAAGGTAGGATCTGAGCTCAGAATTTCCCTATGACAATACAGAATAATAAAGGCTCAGCATTTTTTAATTTTAAAATGTAAATGTTCATTCCAATCTAGCATAACAGCAAAAAGTGTGCTATTTCAAAATAAAGTCTGTTATTGGAGCCAACATAGAAATCAAATCCAAATGTGGCAATGTAACATTGCCATTTGTGAAATAAAATGTGTCCATCTAGTTGTCAGACCAAACAAACAAACAACATTTTCTGAAACTTTATGTAAAATTTTGTTCCCTTACTCATCTTCAGTCATTCCTGTCTATTGGAATGCTATTTGTTGAAGACCTTTGCTACCCACCATTTGTTTCTTTCAAAATGCTATTTTAATAGGAAAAATAATTGCTATATACATTACAGCTTGCCACTAAGTTTTATTTGCTCCTTCTTGCTCTCATTAACAAGTTGGGCGGTTTGTTTGTTTTTTAAACTTACTGGGGAGTGTATGACCAGATTTTTTTTTATATGTGCTGCTCATGTGTAATGCAGATTGACAAAAATGACTGTTAAGCTTCAAATGAAGTACATTAGTGTTTGTGACATAGGAACATGTCTTCCTCTGATGTAGAACAAAGACTTAGGATCATAGGAAAGTAGGGCTGAAAGGGACCTCATGAAGTCATTTCAGTGATTCTCATCCTTTTTAGACTGAAGAAAAATGACAGTTCTGATTTTTCACACATTTTTTACTATGGAAAAATAATGGAGCACTTCTCTTGCGCACCATATTTCTCTCCAGTTGGAGGAGTCATTCAATTTTGTGTAAAAATAAATATTCATTGAACCACCCAGAGAGAGAGAGACACTCTAGACTGCTGGTTAGGATATTCTCCTGGGAAGTGACAGACCATAGCTAACTCAAAAATTAGTAAAAGTATCAAAAAACGAAGCTGAGAGCAGAAGATCCTGCGGATTACTGTTCAGGGCACTCTTGAGAGACCACTGGGTTTGGATTCCCTTAGGAAGATGAAACAAGTGAATCAGTCTCCCATACCCTGGGTGAGTATCCTAACTGCTAGACTACTGGATAAAAGGAAAGGAAGACATCACCACCACCATCGTCCTCATCCTTGTTTTGTGATTCTAGGTTCCAAAATATTTTCAACTGAAACTGTTCAGCATGCACAACGTTAATTCACGAATAGTGGTCGACCAAAACAACAGGAAATTAAGTACAGTAGGTTCTTCTGTTTGCATGCAGCCTTTTATCAAACAAAATTATACAAATAAACAGGCTGTGCTAGTAAGTAGAACAGGAAAAAAAACCAGACTGGAAACAGGTAATTTCTGATCATTACATGGTGGTGCTCTGTAAGTCACTGCCTGCATTTTTTGTCAGCTCTTAAAAGCTCATTGGCAAATAAATTGAAATTATGGCAAATGCTGTTTGATCATATCTTCTGTTGCCTTCTGCTCTTACTTTTGACCATGTGCATGTGAATAAAGAAAAACCCACGTTTCAATTCATTCTCTTAGACACACCACTGATTGACAGAAAACATGCCAGTTAATAACAGAAAACATGTTAAGCATGCCACAGTAAAGTAAAATATATGAATTTATTTAAAGCTAAAAGAAGCCATATGTGATCGTTTGTCAGATGACAAAAATGTTTCCCAGCTTGAAAAAATGATGAAGAATTGTCTGCTAGCTGAAACCTCTTTCTGTGTACTGCTCAATTCTTATATTATTTGATAATTGCCCTTTCTTTATCTTTTCTAATTTCTGCTTATGCAATAAGCCTAAGACCTTTTGGAAAGAGGATTGTGCTTCCCATACATCGGTATGTGTAACAGGTATCCGCTCTGGGCCGATCTAAATGTGGCCCACACACCTGTTCCTCGGGCAACCACCCGCCTTCTCCCCTGCCACACCTTGCTGTTAATTGATTAATTGATGTTAATTAGCAGGAGGCTGCCCTTGTACTGCCCCGATGCCAGGGGGCACTATCTGCGGCTCCATTTCCTCCCCTACACTGCAGCCCACGCCTTGCCGATAGAATAGACTTTGTCATGTCTTAGTCTTATTATAATCTGGCCCCTTTTGTCCTCTCTAGGCCCTACCTCTTTGGATCTGCGCCCTCTCTGGCGCTAGGGCTCTCCCCGGCCCCATCTCACAATGTGCCCCCTCCTCCGGGGCTTCTCAGCAACGCCGCTCCCTCCTCTGGGGCTTCTCAGCTTTCCCCTTCCTGGGGTTGGGGTTAATGCACCCTGACTGCTGCACCCTCACTGGCACTGGGGTCCCCACACTGCTGTGGGTCCCCTATGAGGCCTCCTCCAACCCCTAATAGCCTCACCCAGACCACCGGTGACAAACAGCAACACAAATGTAAGCCCCTTGGCTATAACATAAATGGAAGCCACCCGGCCATAACAACAGTCCAGCCTACCAGGGAATACTCCATCTCTCAGCCGTGTCAGACACTGCACCTCCAGTCAAGCTGCTCCTCTCTTCCATATATATGAGAGCGAGAGCGAGAGCGAGCTCCTTCCTCCTTGGCTGCTGGCAGGGAACTCCCCCTAGCCCCAGCCCCTAGGGTTTATAAGGGAGCCAGGCCCTGCCCCTTCTGGTCAGCTGACCTCCTCTGGTTGCCCTGGCAACCAACAGCTGGGCTCCTTATTCACTGCTAGGGCTCTGTCCCTAGCAGTTTACCCTCTTTAGGAGCAGGGCACCTCAGTGCTCTGTGACAGTATGATATCTATCCCAAGTGCCCCTGGTCTGACTGACTGTGGATTTTACTGCAATACAAATAAAAACAATCACAAAAAACTGCTAAATCTTTTATATCCTTTTCTGCAAGATTTTAATACACCTTACAAATGACAAACTTTTATAAGCTGTTACTCAAACAAAACAAACATTGCACATTGAAACACACTGCACGATGCAAATTTATTTTTCCATTTATGTCAGTGGTTCTCAACATTTGTAGACTCAAAGCATCCCACAAGACTCAGGACACCCATTGGGAAAAGTCAGCTCTTAGTTTTCACCTGATTTTTGATTACAGAAAAATAATAGATCATTCTTCTTTTAACAGAGCATTCTTCTGTTGAAAAGAAGAAAGACCAGAACAGGTCAGAATGCTTTTAACACTATGATTTCTTATTTGCAATATCTGGGTTTATCTTGTTAATCATGTTTATACATCTAACAGTGATAATATTATGTAGCACCCCATGGCACTCTTGAAAAGATCTTAAATCACCCCAGCATGTTGCGGCACCCTGTTTGAGAATTACTATGTAATCCTAATACTAAAACACAACTGGTAATAATCAGTTTCCTGGGCTAGGGATAGACATTCAAAAAGCTGGAGCCTGAATTTATTCAATCTTTGCAGGTTAGTCTAACTTGCGCAGATTGAACCAATTTGCAAGTGAATACACATTCACTTTTGATTCTGGAAATTCAGGCACATGCCTGCAGTGTCATGCCAGAAGCTGCGGGTTCTAGAGTAAGTCCTCGGCTGGAGGGAAACTAAGCTGAGGGAAGGGGCATGACCAGGCCTGGGCAGGCCTGAGTATGACTGGGGAGGTGTTTAAACCCCCAGATGGGGTCTGTTTGGAGAGGGAGGGGGGAAGCAGCCCCTGTCAGGGGCCCCCAGCTCCCCCACCCCTGCTCACTGGCTAGCTGTTCCAGCCTCCCACCCCTTTCGCTGGAACAGAGGCAGGGCCAGACTCCAGTAGCCTGCAGGGAAGCAGGGGTTTAATCCTCCCATTGCAGGGGGCAGGCAGTGCGGGCACCCATAAGCTCTGCTTGTGCACCTGGGGCCATGCACCCATGGCCACGGCGACCAGATGCCAGTAGCCTGAGGGGGAGGTGGGGTTTAATCCCCCATTGTGGGCAGCAGCGGTGCAGGCACCAACAGTGCACCCTGAGCCGAGTCCCTCTGAGGAGCAGCCAGTCGGTTGTGGGGAGGGGGCAGAGAGGGGGGATGCAGTGCCGTAGCAAGGGAGGGGCGAGCAGGGTGACCACCCCAGGCACCGAAGCGAAGAGGCACTAACAGGCGCTGCTGAGCTGGTACAGGACAGAGCCATGAGTGGCTTATTGGGGGAGGGGGCATGGGGATGGGAGTAGGGTGGCTCCCACTGCTGCGTGCACTCCTGGGCAAGCATGGGTGGGGCATGTGCCCCCCCAGATCTGTGTGTGGGGCAAGGGTGAGCTGCCGCTGAGTGCTTTGCCCCGGGCACCAAAGTTCCTTGCCACAGCACTGAGGGGATATGACCTGGCTGCAGGGGGTGGGGGGAACCGAGCCTAGTTACAGAGCCTGACTCACTGCTGCCTCCATCTGCGGCAGCATGGCCTGGGCTGGGGTGGCCCCAGGGGACAGGGTTCAGAACCCGCTGCCTCCTGCCTTCAGCCCCATGCAGGGGCCATGGTATGCAGGCAGGATGCAGCTGCAGCGTGACTACCCACCCCCTCCCTCTCCCAGCAGCAGAGCAAACCATTCCAGCAAATGGATGTAAGGCAACTGTCATCCACTGCCTGCTTGCCATTGCCTTCCCGCACTGCTGCCCATGCCCCTGGCCCACAGTAAAGTGCCTAGAGCATCCAGCACCACTGTGAACAGGCAGCAGGTGACAGGTGCCTCACCTCCACCCACCACGATGCTTCACTCTGCTGCCTTCGCCCGGAGAAGAAGGGGTCGGGGAGCCACATTGCTGTAGCAGCCCACCTGCAAACTGTGGCCCCCTGTGCAGGGATGGAGGCGGGAGCTGGTGGGCACTGACCCCCCACCCCCTGCAGGGTGGGCTGCCCCTGCCCAGTCTGTGCTGCCGCAGTGGGAGGCAGAAATAAGTCAGGCTCTGTAACTAGCCCCAGCTCCCCCTGCCCCCTGCAGCCAGGTCACATCCCCCCTCACTGCCCCCTCCCTGCAGCTGGTTGGCCACTCCTCGGAGGCACTTGGCCCAGGGTGCTCTGTCTGTACCTGCAATGTGGGGATTAAACCCCCTCACTTCTCAGGCTATTGGCATCTGGCCACTGCAGCCCGCGTGCATGGGCCTGGGAGCACAAGCAGAGCCTATGGGTGCCCACACCTCCTCCCCCCCCACCACCCCCCACTTCCCTTTGGACTACTGGGGTCTGGCCCCACTCTCATTCCTGCCGCTGGAGCAGCGAAAGGGGTGGGAGGCTGGGGACGCTTTGCAGGGCCTGTTGCCCCCTTGGCAGTCAGACCTGGCAACACTCCAGAGCAGGGTTTCCCACCCCCACCCCTTTCTCAACCATCCAGAGCTCCGGCTAGGGAAGAGAAGGGTAGAGCCAACCCTGCTTGGCTGGAACAGACAGCCTAGCCCAGGACTGCAGAGCATGCTGGAAGACTTTGATTTAACTTAAACCAGACAGGGGTCTGGGATACAAGTTCCATAAACTGGTTAAGTCTGATACTACATTCAACCAGGTTTATCTCAGACTGGTTTTGGCCATTTTGAAACTAGTTTATGTGCAGTGAACTTGCGTTCTGTTACAGGTTTAAACCAGTTTCTGATCACTTAAACCGGTTTATGTGTAACTTCTGTCCCTAGCATTGGGAAATGCTTTCTCTGGAACAGGGAGGACTATCTTATTTGCAAAGCTGTGGGACTAGAAGGCACAACTGTGATAGTACAGTCATCTGAGATGCAGAGTACATGTTATACTATTTAGCAATTTCCACACACACTTCCACTAGCTACATGTCGTGAAATAACTTCCTCCCCCAGCTGCAGCACTCTGGCTCTTACTCATCTACTGTTATACTTTTTGGCTTCTTTCACATGTAGCATATTCAGTCTAAAGAGCAAAAAAACCGCAACCCTTGATGTCTGCAAACCACCACCAAATAATAAAACTAATTATATCATACACTTTCTGAAAGGCTTTTCCTTGGCAAATACAATATGAAAAGTTTCACCCAATGGGATTTAGTGGGGATGAATTTGACAGGATTTTTCTGAAGTTTCTTTAAAAATCTAATAATTTAAATAATTTAAAAATAGAATGCTGATATTGAATCAAATAGAATTGATAAAAAGCTCTACAGAAAGAATATTATCCTTTACTAAATTCTATGGGTTTTTACAGTCATTTCTATAAAATCCATTGGATTCATTTCCATCTAGTTCTATAATAATTTTCCATGTATGTTTTTGCTTTTTATGCCTAAACTCAGATATCTCATATGCAATTATGTTCTATTGTAATAGAAGCAGGAAAGAGATTAAAGTAATGTTAAATAACAGATCAGTCTTGAGATACCTCATTTTTATACAAAAAGTTAAAAATCACAGTAACTTCCCAATTAACTAAGAGAATGGGTTAATGGTTCAATGCTGGACAATGTAAGTAACACATTTTTAATTGGCTGCTTTTACACTTACTTTTCTATCTACTACATCTGTTGTCTCAAAGCCAGAAGTTCTAAGTGACTCCCCTCTGACAATCTTAGAAAACCCAGATGGATTGGTGCTGGTTTGGAGCTTTTTGGCTGTTAGCAATTACTTTTTTTGGCTGTTGGCAATTACTAGAAAGACTCCTCATAAAATTAATCTAGTGTACATGGAGAGAAGTTAAGACAGTTACTGAGCTGTAAGCAATATCTGGGGTGACGATACTACCTGGCTGAAAATTTGCACATAACAGTTCTACAGAAGTTCCAAAAGTAAAGCTGCATACAAAAGCAATAAGCTTCAATTTGCTTTGCCTCAATATTTCAGTTGAAAAGTATACTCACTTGTAATAAATTACAGTAGGTAGATGATAGCCTATATTTTTGTGTCCACTTACTGTATTTCTGTCACAATAAGGAAATAACCTGTCAGGAGCTCAAATTCTTCTTGTCTGTACAGACATTGCCTAGATGTAAAAATCACGCCAACTTAACAAAACTGATTTAGTGTTTTGTCTGGACACAGAAACTGAACTAGCATGATTTCATATCAGAGTTGGCAGAACAGCGCATCTATTTTGGTTCAAATCAATGCAAGTTTCTCACATGTATACACTCGTTTCAGGTTAAGGGTGTTTGATTATCAATTTAGCTCAAGTTGTCCACACAGGGGAGTTGTATCAATTTAACTGAGTAAGTTTTTAAACCAATTTAGCTAATCAGTACAATTCTCTTGTACAGACAAGGCCCCAGAAATCAGGACAATACTCAGTTTAAAAAAGTGGGTAGTACTCTTACATGATTCGCATATAAATTTAAATCCCTGTTTCTGTTAATCCGATCAGTGACAATGGAAAACCATCCAGTGTAGTCTCTTTCAATTTACTGCACTAATTCATTTTAAACTATTATAACATGCAGGATTAAAACATACCTAAATTGAGCAACTGCATATTGCTGTAAATTCTTGTCCTGCTCTTCACTGTTTGTCATGGTGACTCACTTGTGTGACCAGGAGTGCATGGAAACTGTTGGCCTCCAATGAAACCAGCCTCAACCAGCTAAAAGGTGGAAAAGAAGGGTAAGGGGTGGGTGAGCCAAACAGCTATGATGAAGCATAAATGCTATCAGACAAACCACAAGTTTGTTTAAACTCTGAGAATTTTGGTTTTTAGACCCAAAAAGGGAATTTGAGTCTAAAAATCTAAAAAAGTTAGAAAACCTAAAGGAGAAAGGGTTTTTTTTGTTTGCTTGTTTGTTTTGATTCCTTTTAGTGAAGGATTTTTCATTCACTAAAATGAAAAGTGAATGAAAAATCCTTTGCAGCTTGTCAAAAATAATAAACATATACCCCTTGCCCTGTTAATCAATGCACTGATGTATGCATTACTGTATTCTGCACTGTTCCAGCTTGTAGCTAGTGTGACTCCTTAAAAGTGTCTCCACATATCTCAATCAAGTCTGCCCTAGAATAAAGTTTAAATTTATATACTATTGTTCAAATCTTGAAAACGATCAGTCCAAATATGCTTATTAATGCTATTCTTAAATACAGTTCACATCTGCTCAGACTGACAAAGGAACACTATGGCACACAACAGAAAAAATAGTGGGTGGGCCCATTCCTTGTTTTGACTTTTGCTTCCCCTACAGCAGAATTCCGCCCAGAGCAGAAATCTTCTAAAGCAAGACAGAGGTACCAATGAAACTGTACCATGGGTGACAAGGAAATCAGAGGCAGCAGTGATACCTGATAGCAGAAGTAATTTGTGACATAAAGTTGAAACTGAAAAAGTCCAAGATCACCATAAAAAAACCTGTGGCCCTTAG
Organism: Alligator sinensis; assembly: GCF_000455745.1. Lineage (NCBI taxonomy): Eukaryota > Metazoa > Chordata > Crocodylia > Alligatoridae > Alligator > Alligator sinensis. The sequence goes on from NW_005841864.1 coordinate 1,770,545, forward strand.
GGAGATATATATGTATAAAACAAGTTAAGTAGTTCCCATAGGTTCCCATTCCACAGTAGTTACCTGCGCTGAATTTTGTGGAACAGTCCTTGATATTGTGATATAAACCAGGGTAATCCAATTGGAGGCCTAGGGGCTACATGCAACTCTCTTAGGGTTAATTTGTATCTTCTGGGCTCCCACCTAGGCTTATGCCCCACCCCTCTCTACAGCTGTAGCAGCAGCAACTGAGGTCTTAATGCTTGTCCTCCCTTCTCTGGCTCTACTCCCTAACCCTGCCGCAGGGGCAATGTGGTGTGGCACACTGCAGACCACAGTCTGGAGCCCCTGTGTAGTGTATTGCGGCAGAGGACCCTATGACTGGGGAGCTGCGGTTAAGGCTGGGACACCCACGTGGCATGCAGCCCAGGGGGCCTGTGGCTTGCACTACTGCAGCCCATCAGCATGCAGCCCCATTGGTGCATCCAAGAGGGCCCATGGCCCCTGTCTGCTTAGAAATTGGACAACCCTAAAATAGCCTGTCCTTTCTTGGCAGGTAATCCTGATTTCATCTCAGTCTCCACAAATGTTGAAGCAGTGAGAGGGAGCTCAACTTCTCTCCTCCTTACAGGACTCTGTAACCTGAGAATAGATGCACTGAATGAGAAGATAAGAAGATCATCCTTATTTTAAACTAAAGTCTATGTACAAATTACTATATTTACTCTAAGATGACCCCTCCCCCCCCAATAATTAGATACTATACATGGAAAATTTATAAATTTGTTATAATTTTCCATGCATAAAATCTAATTTTTGGAGGGTCATCTTTACTTCATATCCCCCCTGCTAAAGTGAGGAAGTGTCAGAGATGACCAAGTCGCTTACCCCATCCGTTTGCCTGACCTGATTGCCCCCTCCCAGCCTCAAGCCCCACTTTTACCCTTGCCACTGCTCCCCCTCCTGTCCCTCCCCCAGTTTCTGCTCTCCCAGTCCCCCAGCGTCTGTTCTCTGCTTCCCTTGCGCCTTATCCTTACTTCACTTTGGCAGGCTCCACCCCGCTTCTAGTCTGGGGGACTGAGCACAGGCACATCCCATCCCTCATAGCAGCTATGTGGGCTGTACACCACTGATACAAGGCTGGACTGGGGTGGTGCTCAGTGCCCCGGCTGCAGTGTGCATGGAGCCTGCCAGTACACAGCAAGGTAAGTGGGTGGAGAGAAAAGGGGGATGAGGCAGGGGAACAGAGGCTGTGGAGGGAGACATGGGGGGATGAGTCTGTAGGGGGAGATGGTAGGGTGCAGAGGCAGTGCAGGAGCTGTGCCTTCCATTTAGCAGGAGCTGTGGCCTTGACCCCTGGTAGGACTGGAGCCTGAGCCACATCAGCTATCTGCCTTACCACCACACTTGTACTCAATTCTAAGATGAGCTTTTGCCCCATGATAGAATCAAATATACAGTATTTGTTTGCAAATATTCAAATGAGCTCATTTAGTCTACATAAAATTGTGTATTATAGGGAAAAGCACCCTAATTTTTTTTTTCCAGGAAAGCACCAACCCTTCCCATATCTCTTCGTAGTCTGACAACCACACCCTAGCCTTGCTCCTTCCTTCTCCTACTGTGGTTTCTTTCTGAATAAGCATGAAACTCTTAAACTAACAACTTTCGAGTAGATTAAGTTTTGCCTATAGGCCCAAAAGAAAATACAAATAAGACATTCTTATAATTAAACCCAAAATGGGTTATAAAGTTCTTAAAATTTTGATTCAGAAAGAACATTTTATTTCAGCATTTTTTAGTTCAAGGAAACATTGTGATATTCCTGAATCCAAGTTTTCATTTTGATTTGTTGAACTGATCCATGACAAACGGTTTCACTTAAGTTTGTAGTAGGGTTGGAGTGTTCTGGCAGTGTTAGCCCAGGAAATATACAAGAGACAATGGTTTTTTGGTGAGCTATTTTATTGGACCAACTACATAGTGCAGAGTTGTTAAGCAAGCTTTTGAGTACAAAGTCTCAGGGAGGCAGCTTCTTTCCCAGACAAGACACCACCAAAAAATATCTTTGCCTCATAAGTTTGACATTATACTGCATATGGGTGACTGTGGTGTTTCACTGCCTCACTGGAGGTTGAGGTACCTGATGCCTTCCATTTAGCTCTATAGCTGGGGCATTAAAGCTCCTTGTGGGCCAGTTTCTGATGCAGTGGAGCAAGCAGCAGCCATGAGGGAAAATGTGGCTGTAGCTTATCTCCCCAGCTGACACACATTGCCAGTGTGGGGCTCTTTACCCTAGATTTCAGTAGTGGGCCCCGTGCCTATTCACTTCTTCCAGGAATTCCCAGCCCCTCCAGGAGCCCCACAGGCCAGACAACACAACTTGGGACAGTACATTTGATATCCCAACTATACAGCGCTGTAGGTGCTGGCTAGACTAAAACCAAAGGCAGGGTAGATTTGCCCCTTGTAGACTAACCCGTGTGTGTGTGTGTGTGTGTGTGTGTGTGTGTGTGTGTGTGTGTGTGTGTGTGTGTGTGTGTGTGTGTGTGAGAGTGTGTGTGAGAGAGAGAGAGAGAGAGAGAGAGAGAGAGAGAGAAGTTTTTGTGAGCTGAAGTTCCCTTCACCAACTTCACCAGTTGTGAGGCAGAAGTATATACGCATCTGATACATATAACTACAGATACATGCACATACCCTGGTTAGTCCATAAGGTGCCCCTGCCTGCTCCTTGAGTTCAGACTAGCATGGCTGTGTCTAGACCAGGTGGGCCAGCTTGTCACAGAGCCACAACCCTCCACCTGCAGGGCCCCAGGGTGCCCCGCAGGCTATGTCCTGGCACTAGGGCTGGCACGCAGGGCCAGGCCTCAGCACACGGCCCCAGGCTGAGGCAGTGCAGGATCCCACAGAGCCTGAACCCCTGGCATGTGGGGCCAGGCAGAGGTGGCAAAGGGCTCCTAGGACCCATCCTGGCTCAAAGAGCCCGCTGGAGGCGACACGGGGCCTGGGGCGCAGATCCCCATCTGGCTGCGGACGGGCCCCGCACCACTCACGGGGCAGAAAGGCTGCTCTAAACCCA
>NW_005841864.1:1773751-1795330 GCF_000455745.1 Alligator sinensis
GGGCCCGCCCGTGCTGCCGGAAGCTGAGCGCCGAGGCCGCGCGGGGGGGTTCACCGAGGCCTCGACACCCGCTGCTCGGAGCAGGACACCCACAGCTGAGACTGTGTGTATCGGCAAGGATGGAGATGGCACTACCTCTCTGGGCAGCCTGTTCCCCCGCTTCACTGCCTTCCTCCTGGGAGCGTTTTCCCTCATTTCACCTAAACGTCCCTTGCTGCAGTTTGAGACTATTGCTCCCTCATGTCACCGTTGAGGGGCCCCTGTCGGGCGGGCAGATACAGCCCATGCACTACTGTCCGGCTCGCAGCAGGTGCCGCCCAGCCCAGGTGCCATCCCGCCCGTGGGGCAGCAGGCCTGGCGTGGCTGCGTGCCCGTGCTCCCATTTCATGGCAGCCCCAGCAGCGGGGCACCTTCCAGCTGCTGCACCACAGGCCTGGGCCCCGTGGAGACTGGCATGGGCCCCCACAGGCAGGGCCTGAGCTCTGGGCTCAGCACCTGGCCCTGGCCCTGGGAGGGGGGTTGGGATCCCCACAGCACCTGCTTCAGACCCACCTGCCCCAGTTATGATGAACAGCCGTGGCAGCCAGGCAGAAGCTGTTGTACCTGGTGTTAGGAAAAAGTGGGACCTGATGGCGGGTATGGCCGCCTCACTGCAGACAGCCAGACCCCACACAGGAGCTGTCCTGTGGCTCCTCCCCATTGCTGTTGCCCCAGTCCCCTGCACCTGGTGGGGTAGCAGGGTGGAGCCAGGTTCTGGGTGGCTGCAGTGAGGGGGAGGTTGCTGCTCCTGCCACCAGGTCCCACTTTTTTCTGGTGCCCAGCAGCAGCTTTTGCCCATCTGCTGGTCATTGTGGCTGGGGCAGGCGGGTCCAGAGCAGGTACTACAGGACCCGGGACCCTCTATGCAATGTGGGCTGCAGTCATGCACTCAGCCCAGGGCCAGACAGAAGCTGCTGCTGGCTACCTGAAAAAAGCAAGGCCTGGCAGCAGGCATGGCAATACATCTGTTGGCTCATGATACAGTTCTGTGGGCCATGTCTTTAGCACCCCTGTTCCCAAGGAATGATGGAGACAGGGGAATGTATAGGAAATGTGATCCTCAAGACAGAGACATTTTTGTTCTCAGCCACAGAGGAGCTTGGGAACAGGTTTGTTCCAAACCAGCAAGCAAATCAGTTATGCAGTCCTTTGCCTCTGGTCAAAGTGAAACAGTTATTAACTTGTGCTCTGTACTGAGTGCAAAGGTTGCGCTTACCATTAAGAGGGGAAAGGTTTGAAATCCAGGCAATAGAACAGCTGACACTGCAAGCAGAGTCTAGATCTAGCCTGGCCCTTAGAGCAACAAAACTGATTGGAGGCCTGGGGAGTATGACTTAAAAGGAGAGGCTGAGTGAGCTAGGGCTATTTAGCCTGGAGAGGAGACAACTGAGAGGAAATGTGATAGCAGCTTAATAACACACAGAAGGTAGGTTAAAGAGAAGACAGAGATGGGTTTTTCTCTGGCCCTAGGGGACAGGACTAGGGGACTAGGAGCAGTGGCCTTGCTGTAACAGAAGAAATTTGGGTTGGAGATTAGAAGGAACTTTCTGACCATGAGCATGGTCAAGCATTGGAACAGACAGCCTAGAGAGGTGGAATCTCCATCCCTGGAAACTTTCAACAGCAGTTTGGACAGACACCTGGCTAGGATGGCTTAATTGGAGATGATCCTGGCTTGAGCATGGGGTGAAACTAGATGAGGGTGTGAGATCCCTTCCACCCCTGCTTTTCTCCAGTCCTCTGTCAGTAGCGTTTACTTGCTTTCAGTTTTAATTGGTATATTCACATAAATACGACTACTTCCCTGACATGAGGAAAGGCCAGCAGGATTGAAATCCAACTTTTTAATTTCTGCATTTCTTGCCATGGCTCACTTACTTAAAATAAGTAGAGAGATGGGCATGTGAGAATTCAATATTTGTATATATTTAATTAATTGTTTATTTTTAAAGCTTATCAAAAAGTTCATATTTGTTTAAAAAAACAACACTGCAATCGCTTCATGTCATTGCAGTGACTGGGGGTTGCAGGAATAAATCCAGCTGGGAGTATTTAGTCTTAAATGAGGGGGAGAGCACAGCTTGCAACAAAGCCATTTTAGGCGTTGCATTGTCATGACCTCATTTATTTTACTGTCACTTAAACATATGATTCAAGCAGCTTGTACCTGCTGTTTTGGGTTTTATATACTTGTTAAATGCACAATTACAATGCAAAACAGAGAGTTTACAGATTAAAATATTAAAATGATCTTATTTTTCCCAGGATAGATTTTTCTGTTTTCCCCCTCTTCTATATAATTTTAGTTTGTCTAGCTCTTATTTCTTCCATGTGTGTAGTGTGCCTACAATACTGTCTCTAGGCACAGAGAGGTAGCTGTGTTAGTCTTAAGTCAGGAAGGTCTGTGTTGCTCCTTACAGACTAATTATGAGATGCACGAGCTTTCTTAAGCCACATGTATTTTTTTCCCAATAAATCTTTCTCTCCCTTCATGAAGTTTTACAGGTCTGTCGTTAGCTACCAAATTTCTATGGACCTTTAAACCCTCCCTCTTCAACCTATCCTCCCTACAAAGTGCTTGAGTAAATAGGTTGGATTTTACACCATGTTTTGAAATGAAACCTTCTTGCTGCCATCAGTGCTTGAGGAGTTAGGGCATGCCAGACTGAGTGCCTTAGCTGACTTTAGCTTTGGGTCTGGATCCTGAACAAGGGAGTGTTTGCTAAAACTTTTTGCTTTGTATGTTGTTTTAGAATGTTAATTCTGAGTAATGTGTTTGTGCATCTATAATTGGAAAGGATTTGGCAGTATGAAGCCTGTTATTGTGGTGCATGGTGGAGCTGGCCGCATCTTTAAAGAACGAGAAGATGGAAGTCGTTCTGGTGTTATCAGAGCAGCACTCAAAGGCTACAGTATCCTTAAACAAGGAGGCAGTGCCTTAGATGCAGTTGAACAAGCAGTAGCATTAATGGAAGATGATCCACATTTTAATGCAGGTAATTTTTCACCGCATGACTGTTATCACAGTATGTAATTTGTTTATATTCTAGGTCACATATTTTGCCTTGTCTATTCATGGCATACACTTTTTCAGTGTGATGCAGTAGGGACATGCAGACTGCACTGGGTTGAAGGGATGGATTTTGGCATCATAATACGCTTTATTTCTTACACAAGAGAAAAGCCTGGTATGTACTGTAGTCACATGTATATTCACATAGCGAAAAGAGTTTGTTTTTTCCCTTCTGACTTAATCTTGTTTCTTTCTTTTTAATTTACATCATTGTTCCAGTATTGCAGCAGTGGTATTCTGCAGATGTTCCTCCTTTCTTGCACTGTACACTTAATAAGACACCTATGCCTTGAGGAATTAATTATACATTCATGCACAAGCTTTATATTCCCATTTAATTCATCTGAATATAATTATGGGTGCAGTTTGGGCCTTAGTCTTTTAATGGTGCTTGGCATGTATCTAGTGTTTGAGCAGTTTTTTTTCTCCCCAGACTATTGATGCTGCCCTATGCAGTGGATTGGGGGGGGGGAACCTGCAGCACTGATGCTATAAGTGGCACAGGCAGCCTTTGTGTGTGGCACATGGTAGATAGAGCAGGGAACAGAAATCAGAGCATCAGACTGGGGAGGGAGTAGACCAGGTAAGGGAAAGAATCAGAGTGGCACTCAGGGAGGGTATGGGGCTAATTTGTAGCGCTCCTGCCAAAAAAAAGTTGGCCTCCTCTGTAGTAGGCGATTCATGAGTTCTTCAAATGCAGTGATTGCTAAGAACCTCTCTCTTTCAATGGTACTTTCTGATATTTTTTCCCCCTTACTACCAAGCCCATTTAACCCATCTTATTCAGACTGAGTGAAATTAGCATTTCTTTTTTCAAAGTATGTTTAGGGCACTTGGGGCGGGCAGTGGCTCTGGGAGCAGGGCTGGGGGGGAGAGCTAAGGCAAATTTTGGAGTGGCTGCAGCCCTGCCCTGCGAAGCCCCCTCCCAGTGCCACCGTTGCCCACCCTGAGCCCCCAAAATCTCTGTCGGTGCACCCCTAGTTAAAATGGTATTGACTTGTGACTGACTTGGCTGGAACTTCTAGAGACTCGTCTTTCCCATGATTCTGGTTCCATTTTGCTAAATGAGCAGGTGTGTCAACATTGCATTTGCATTGGGGCTGTTATTTAACTAGCCCTGGATTTGTATTCCTTATTTTAATTTGTACTCTTCTTGCCTTTCCACACGAGCAGTTTCTGTGTCTTCCCAGCCTTCAGAGATTTCTTTTGCTTGTATTACATAGTAGCTGAACTTTGATTTGGGCACATTGTTAATGCTTCTCAGATCTCTGTATGCTCTTAAGTGTCCAGTTGCTTACATGTAGGCAGTTCTAGTATAACTTCTTAAGTTTGAGCTTAAGAGTGTGAGATGAGGAGTGGCTTCTTGAGGCATTTTTGTGTACAACGTTACAAATCAAAAGCAGAGTTGCAGAACAGAAAGTTGTTCAGACGTGTAATCTTTGTGCAGACAAAGGAGTCTTTTGGAAGCTGGGTTCCTTCTGTGACTGATCTTTACTCATGGGCATACAAATATAGGTACTGCTTTAATAATGCATGTAGGTACTACTTTATGAGGCATTTCTTTTTTGTGGGGGGTGCAGACTTAATGACTTGGCTGATTTCACTGGTCAGAAGAACATAACTTGAAATGGTCTTCTGTGCTGACCACAAGATTTCCATATCCCTTTATTTTGTGATTTTTCTGAGAACCTTGTTCTAGAGTTCAACTGGAATGGAGAAAAACTAAATTGAAAATAGTAGAACAGTATTTTTGTCAGGAAAAAATATTCATCCACCTTTTCCTCTGGGGATATTTTTATAACCTTTGCCTTCATTTCAGTTTTGTAAACATCAGTTTCATACAGTCAGTAACAAGCACTTCCAAGTTGCTTAATTTTCTTCAGAACAGGAAAACTCAGGAGATTTGGACTTATTTTGTAGATTGCAGTGCTGGAGCATATAGCCCATGATCTTTGTGGTAGAGCAATTTAAGACTATATTGTGGTATTAGCTAACTCTGACATGCAGTAAAACTATGGAGGGGGGTGGGCAATTATTTGTGTGCAGACCGGGCGCGAGCCAGGCCCTTTTTTGTGCTCTGCGCAGGCTGTGGCCAGCAGCCTAGGCACGCGGGGGCGGGGAGAACGCGCGACACGCTAGAATTAGGCACGGACTCGTAATGGTAGATTTAAAGATTGTTTACTTACACCGAAGATGGTTGCGGTGCAGGCTGGAAAACTTGTTTTGTCTGTAACCACAACTCAAGCAACATGAACGACCACGTGGAGTTTGCTAGGCTTCACGGAAACAGAGCTCCGGATGCCCTGGACAAGCGCGCCACCGAAATAGAAACTTCGTAGATACATCTTATAAAATTATCGCTCGAAGACAGAAAGAGGTGGGCGATGGATCAGGTCACCAAACTCCTCTGAATCTCACACAGGGTTTCTATTACCCTGCCGTGTACCCAGAGTCCCCACGAGATGGATGTGGAGTCCTCTTCGGCTTGGGCGGAAACCGCTCAAGCCTCTTACACGGCTAGCAGGCCAATCATTAGCCGCCACATGGGAATAATTTAGAACTAGCCAGTAGTGGGACACAAATCTGCATGCGGGTGGTGGGAACTCCTTTGCACCGTGCATTTCTCTTGTAACTTGAGCAATGCACCCTGCAAAGGAAGCTACAAATTGGCGGGAAATTCTCCCTTGCACCGGGGTTCTCCTCTGCAGCAGAAAACTCCACCGTGCAACGAAGCTGTAATTTAGAGGGAATAATTCTAGTGCCGAAGCACACACAAAATCATACCTTTGGGTTATGACAATTTGGACTGGAGGTACACTTAATGAGTTTTGGGGACCTGTTAATGGCTGCAGCCATCTCTCTCTCCTCTTGCTTTTACTCTTTTCTCTCTCTCAGTCTCTGTCCTCTTGCTCTCACTCTCTGTCTCTCCTCCTAGACTCCAACTAAAGCTGTAGTTCAACAGAAGCCCCAACACTCAGTGGTGGATCCAGGCAGGAGCTTCTGCTGCATTGAGCAAGTGGCAGCATCAGGTGTGGATGCAGCTAGCAGGTGCCAGAGCCCCGACATGGAACCTGCTGGCAGTGTCACAGCTGATGCTGATGCATACTCAGTGCTGCAGAAGCTTCTGCCTGGGTGCACAGCTGAGCATTGGGGCTTCTGGCAAACTACAGCTTCAGCTGGGTTCTGGAGGGAAGGATGGAGACGCTCCTGCCTACCCGGTGCAGGAGACGCTCCTGCCTGGGTTCACGGCTGATGCTGCTGGCAGGTTTCAGGTTGGGGCTCCAGGCAGGAGCTTCCAATGCATTAGGAGGCCGGTGGTGTCAGCTCTGGGTGCTGCCAGCAGGTTCTTTGTCCAGGCTCTTGAACCTGTCGGTGGCATCCATAGCTGATGATGCTACCCACCCACTGCAGTGGAAGTCCCATCCAGGTCCACAGCTGATGCCACCACATCAAAAGCTGATGCAGGGCAGAAGCATTCCTCCCTGCCTGCCACCACACAGCAGCCAGAGGCACTGGCCAGCTGCACCCAGGCCAGATCCAGTGAGTTGGCAACTGTCTATCCACAGGCTGGATTGAACCTGTTGGTGGGCTGGATCCAGCTTGTGGGTCATATTTTGCCCACCCCTGCTATAGCACATGGTTAGGAATCTATTGGTAATGGATTTTTTTCTGGAACATCAGTATACCTGTTAGCTTCAGTGGACTGAACTCTGTCTTACACCATTGTTACTGTAACAATAAACTGTTGCTTCTTTTGAGTTAATGACTACAGCAGCTGTTCCTTCAAATTTACCAAACCATTGGAAATGGCTACTAGGACTTCAGCTTATCCTGTGCCAAAAAGATTGTCATTATCAATTTTGATATTTAACTAACAAACAAAGTACAGGGCATGCATATAATTTCCCTTTTCATGGTTTGAATCTAGAGATCATCTTTCTTCTGCTCTAAATGAATAAATTGGAATATTTTAGTCATGAATCTTTTGTTCAAGAATGTTCACTCTAATTTGCTTTAATTAGAATTTGGTGCCCTGTTTTATAATTTACTTCATAAAGAAATGACTGACTTTTAACAAGATTGTAGGTTGTAGGCCTGAGGCCTAGCTGAAATAGCTATGCAGCCTAATTTTGACTGTCCTGCTGAACATGGCAGATTTTGTAATCACTTACATATACATTCACACATGTTTTAATACTCATTAAACACAACTGTTCTCAGTGAGCAGGAGAAACTGAGCTGAAACCCATGTTAAGAGGTGCCTGATGGCAATGACTGTTTTAAAACCCACCATCCCCATAAAAGAAAAAACAGTTTTATTGTAAGGTTGGATGGAAAAACATGAGAATTACTAGCAGGCAGAGAAGAGGGATGGGGAAGACATGTTGGGGGAATACCAAGTAGATTTCAGATAACATGTTTCAGTTGTGCTTTATAGATCAGTGTTAGGTAAGTAAAAGTCTCCCTGTTCTTGCAGGAGCTCAGGAGGTGTAGTGAATTCCAGAGACATCAACTCTGAAAGAAGAGTCAGAAAAATTAGCTATATTTGTTGGCTGAGATAAGGAGAGGCTGCCACCTCTGTGTCAGTTAGCATTGTTATCCAGCCTAGCCTTCATGCTTGGTGACTACAAGGATCACAACCCTGGTGCAACCAGGATTTACTCTTCCTGTCTTTGCAACCCATGCAGAGCTCAAACACAGCATAGTCCATAAATAGCAGGGAGGACCCATCCAAAAATGGATGAGTCCTTCCCATCCAAAAATGGTCTTACACCTTTCAAACCAATTACATGGTGCCCCTTAGATTTTTTTCCTTGTCTTTTACTATCTTTCCTACACTTACCTTACAGCTGAGCCAAAAACAGCTATACTTTTTCTGCGCTGCTTCAAATAAATGTAGTGGTATTTTTGATAACCTGTATTCAAGAAAAATGGATTCAAACTGGAGCAGGTGCAGATAATGTCTGCTAGGATCAGAGAAGTGGAGATCTTAATATCAAGTCTAGATGGTAAACTGATTGTGCCTGGCAGCAGCCCCTCAAGCCTACTGTGCTGCTCAAGGAAGGTTGCCTTCTAAACTGGAAGCAGTGCAACTGGGTCTGCATGGTGTTGTTGCTGGGCTAACTGGTCTTGTCAGACCACCATGCTAATTAGCCCACCTGCAGTCTGTCCAGATGCTGCTGCACTTTCTGAAACAGGGTAGCAAGCTTGAGGGCACTGCTGCCAGGCACGATAGGTTTATCACATATTTATGGCCTCAGAGATCTTGGTTTTGTTAAGCTAGCAAAAAAGACCAAGAGAGTAAGATATTGATGTATTGAAGAGGTAAAGAGGATACTAGGTAGGGAAAAGAGCTGTTCTCAAACAAATAGTGTTTGCACAAGAATAAACAGATATAAACTGGCCATGATTATAAATTTAAGATGGAAATTTCTAACAGAGGAGTGAAGTTTTGGACCAGCCTTTCAAGAAGGATGAAGAGCATAGGTACAACCTGACTAGCTTCAATATAGAGATTAGTAATTGCTTGCCAGCAATTGCAGAGGAGACAATTTGATAATCCAGAGGCCATTGCAGTCCTGTGCTGTTAAGTGACTTTTGCAGATGCTCAAGGCTTTGTAAATTGGGACACTTTGCCTTAGATGCCTAAATGTTAATTTAAGAGCCTGTATTTAGGTACTTGTATCTATTACTTTGGCTTCAGTGGGATAACAAATGCCAGTTTCCACCCTCCTTTAAATATTAGTTTTAAAATAACTTCTCTTCCACAATTTTAGCAAAGCTAAAGTGAAAACCAGATAACTTAGCTTGCTTCTACTGGGGTTTGATTCTTTTTTTTTTTTTTTTCTTAAAGATGAGTTGCATATTTTGTTTCTTCACTGTTCCCAAGGCTTTTGTATTGCTTTAGATGGTGATCAGTTATACCTTATCTATCACTCACAATGCAATATCCAAGCTATTAGGAGCTATTTTTATTATTATTGCCTTGTATTTCACATGATGCAATCTCATCATTAGTTCAAGGAAGGCTTTGCCATAGAGTTTACACTGATAGTTACAAAACATGTTCATTTAACTGCTGCGATGCTCACAGGAGGTCATTGTTTGCTTTTCAAGTCTGTATGTCTCTTTCTGACTGACTATTTCACAGAACTTCAGGCTTATGACTACATTATAGAATAGAAAATGGATTTATATATTGCTGACTTTCTACCTGTGTTGGGTTTGGTGCCATGGCACAATAGATTTTAAAATCTTACATGAGCTAATCTGAGATGGCAAAACTAAACTCATAATTCATCATTTCGTGAGTTTAGTCTGTAATTTGGTGGATTTTGCAGCATTTTACAAGCGGAGAAAATGTGGAGATAAAGGGTGACACTGAATAAAAACAGTCTTATCACTCCCCTTCATACCTTTGGTTGCCTATACATGTGCTCCTTCGCATTCTAATTAGAATGCATTGGATTAGACTTGTTTTAAAATGGATGTGGGGCACTTTAAGTAAACCTCATTGAATAAGGTTTAGATAAAGCGTCCTGTGACCATTTTTGAATGTGTGAGGGCTTAATACACATGCTGCTGCTGCGGCGTTTTAATTAGAACAGCTGGCTGGGAGCCACTCTGATTAAAACATCACCCCTCCTTTCCCTGCCTCTGATGAGCATGTTCATAGGTACCTTCATGCCTACACTAGTTAAATATTGGATCATAATAACTGAGTTTGCTGGGAAATGTTAAGGCAATCACATGATTGGGGTTTAAGGAACACTGTGCAACCTGCCATGCACATCTTGCATAGCAAGTCACATTATTTTGGGGATGGGGCATAAAGTTCCTCAAACCCCAGTTGCATGATTGCCAACTGCCATCACATGGAGGCCCTGTTATCAGGATCCATGTGTTGCCCTTTAGCATGCACACAAGCTATTAATTTGGTTTGAAGCAGTATGTGGAGATAGGGAGTAGCTTCCCTGGATGCCCTGGGAACTTAAAGAAAGTGTTCAGCTGAGGCTCCCAGTTGCATGTCCTCTTTTAAAGGTCCAGGGTGCAGTGAGCCTGAGATCTTCCTGATGTCAGGCTCTCTGTACCCCATCATCTGCTGGCACCCCCCCCCCGGCCCCGTCTGCCTCTGGGAACTGAGCAGGGGTGCTAGGTCCAGGACCTGAAGCTGCCCCCAGCACAGTCCTGCTTGGGCAAGGGGTGGCTGTATCCCAGATCCTGGGGCTACCCCATGCTGGATCTGTCTATCATGTCTATTCCCTAAAATGGATCTGTCTATTCCCTAAAAATGCCACACATTCAATTTAAAGTGTGATAAGAATGAGCCACAAATATGTTATATCTTATATGTGAGACTTCTTTGTGGCCTTTGGCTATATTATCATACCCTAAATTGGCTTTAACTTGTGGCAGGGTTACTGTTTATTGTACAGTTAACATCTTAGTCATATTCTAAATATGATGCGTGTCAGGGCTGTAGTGTTCCATATGTTATCCTAATACAACTGTGTTAATGACTTCTGTTTGAGCAGGAGCATTTTTCTCTCTTCCATATTTTTTCTTTTCTAGAAGCAAGAAACTGTATTTCCAGCTGCAAGTGTATACAGTTTCATGCACAACTCCTATTTTGGATCTTTTATTTGGTTACATGTTTACAACCAGTAGGCGTTTTATAGATGTGCTCTGGGAGGCGGGGGTGGGAGGGGGTATTTTAATTAGTGCAGCTCCAAGAGCCATCCTAATTAAAGCACCCAGAGTATCACGTGTGTCAGTGTCCCCGTACTGACAAATGGTGGCGGGGCACTTTGAACTAAAGCTCTTCAAATGAGCTTTAGTTTAATGGGCCCTGCTGCTATTTTTCAGCATGGGGACGCTGATGCACGTGACACTGGTAATTACCATGCTCCATCCAGTAGGCTCAACTAATCAAGTCTGCTCCAATGCTCTGTAATTACAGCACATCAGAGCAGCCTCCCTGCACATGTCTAGGAGCCCAATATTCTTGCCAATTTTTGGTATTCAGGATGTTGTAAGTTAAAGCAAAACAAAATACAAACCTGAAAATAAGTTTGCCTAATAAAATCTACTAAAACTGAATCACCATGTTTCATTTTACATCTTTTTTTCCCCTTTCCTTTTGGTTTATAGGCTGTGGATCTGTTTTAAATCAAAAGGGTGAAGTAGAAATGGATGCCATTATCATGGATGGAAAAAATCTAGCCTCAGGAGCGGTATCTGCTGTTAAATGTATCGCTAACCCCATAAAGCTTGCTCGTCTTGTCATGGAAAAGGTATGCTGAAAGTTCACTTGAATAAGAAGTCCCTTAGGACTTCATCCCATGTACCTCACTGATTATGGTGTTTGTGTAGTATTTTAAATTGGAATGGAGAAAGAAATCAGTAGTAGTGTTGGAGACTGGGCATGAGTGTTAAGTTTGGGGTTTGTTTTGTTTTGTTTTGTTTTTAAAGGTTTTTCCATTTTTTTTGATGTGCTGATATTTATGCAGAATTTTAAAAGGTTCTCCCAAACCGATATTTTTCTTAGCCTGTACTTTTCAGTTTTCCTTTAGCTAATACTTAAGTTTTGACTATTAACAACATTTGCAAATACTGTTTCTCTCGGATCTCCTGCTTGTCTCTGCAGGAAAAAGTTTGGACAACATAGTGGAGAAAGCATTGTAGGAGACAACCCTAAAGTTGAATAGTGACTGTATTACATGGTTTAATGGATTGTCCTAGATTGCCTTTTTCACTTCTAATTTAAGAATTTCTGACATAAGTAGATGATTGTCTTGGAAGGGCCAGCACCATGATTTTGTACTTCATGACAGTGAGAATTTAGAAATAACATACAACTGCTACAAGTCAGTCTTCTCTCCATTAACATGTCCCTTCTGTGCATTTACATCAGTAATTTTTCTCGGTTTTTTTAGCAACGATATGGCCACTGTTGGGCAAGTTTTAGTGTGTAGTGTGCCATTGTACACAATTAGAGTTAAATAATACAATGAATGAAGGAGCTTGCATCCTGTCTAAACTGTAGCTTACACTGTTGATAATACATGGGGCACGTGACTTCCGAGGAGAGGCTGAGGGAACTCAGCTTTTTTAGTCTAGAGAAGACAAGACTGAGAGGGGATTTAATAGCAGCCTTCAACTACCTCAAGGGTGGTTTCAAAGAGGATGCAGATGGACTGTTCTTAGTGGTGGCAAATAACAAGAAGCATGATCTCAAGTTGCAGCCAGGGAAGTTTAGGTTAGATATTGGGGGAAAAACTTTCTCACTAGGAGGGTAGTAAAGCACTGGAACAAGTTATCCAGACAGGTTGTGGGATCTCCATTTTTGGAGATTTTTAAGACATGGCTAGACAAAGACTTGGCTGGGATGATCTACTTAGGGATGGTCCTGCTTTGAGCAGATGGTTGGACTAGATAACTTCCTAAGGTCCCTTTCGACCCCGATTTTTCTGATTCTATAATACTACTGAAGCTCTACAGTGGCTGAAAAGTAGTAAAAATTTGCTCACCTAGATAAATGGATATATTTTTTCATGCTAATATAAAATTTTAACTGCTTTAAAGGTGACATAAGCGAGAGAGAAAATGTTTCTTTGTGTTTATACTTCACAAAAAATGCTTTTATTTATGGAATTTATGTTTTTAAACCATAGATGGTCAAGAAACTTGTCTGGAAAGGGTTTTTGGAAATATAGAGAAGTGGAGGTCTAAAGACATGAGAACTCCCACTCCAGTTCTCAGTAGAAAGATAGGTGTTAGGAATCTCCACAAAGCTGTGCTCTGAAATCTGTGTTTTATCATCATCATCATCATCATCAATTTCATTCACTCAGAAAACAAGTCTTACAATTTTGGATTGAGAATCCTTTGCTTGGTCATTTACTCAAGGTTCATTCTTATTTTTATTTTTATTTATTTACTTTTTTTTATAATGCAACAAATGCTCCTAATAGCCCTGGCAAAAGTAGGGTAGACAAGATGAAACACTTTAACATTTTAACTGTAACAACATGCAGAAATGTGCTCTTTCATTTCTTGGTGAAATCTGTTCCTCTGTGTCCAGTTTTCTCTTAACCAAGCTTCACATGGAAAACTTTGGGTACATGGCAGAGCTGTGCCTTGCATTCTCAACCTCTCACCCTCTGCTGGTCACTGTTCCAATTTGAGCAGAAGACTAACTGTTGCCATTTTTCTAAGCAGAAATTTTGGGCCATGAGCACATTTCTATACCTTGCAGACCTCATCTCTGTGGTACAAAGATGATTCAGAGGCCACTAGAATGGCTGCTCTGTTCACAATACCTATCCTACACAGCTTCACTAAACAGAGCACCTTAGTGGGATAGCAGCTCACCAAGGTGAATTTTACTCATCTAACTTTGACCTAATCTACCTACTCTGACATCACACACACTGTTTTAATTGGACTCTGTTTATAGAAGATAAGAATTTTAGCTGCTTTTTCCAAAGGAGTCTGATATTATTTATGTATATACATTTTTTCTTTGTATGAACTAGGATTTGTCTTGAAAACCATAGGAAATGAAGGGGGGGGGGGGGAGCAGGACTTTCAAAGGGATTTCAATAGAAGTTGGGTGCCTAAATCTATTAAATTTAAGAAATGCAGCCTTAATAATAAAATGGCAGCTTGTGATTATCTCTGTTTCATTTCTGTTTTTGGGCTCCATCTGCTGGCCAGAACTACACTTTTGGGTCCTTACAGTACATATGGGTATCAGTTTACTGTCTTTTGGGCTAAACTTTGCCAAGTGCCACAGTGGTTTCCACATTTTGGATGAAAATAAGAGTACCAGAATAACTCACTTATGGCTTACTGGAAGGCAGCTTAAGTCTCTAGAGGTGAAGGCCTTAGTACATTAATGTACTGAGCCAAGAAGTCCTTTAGAAAGCAGTTCCTGTTAAATTATTTCTATTTGTAATGGACAGAAATAGAACACTGATGTATGGCTGGTTCTTGTGTGTGGTGGGGCAAGTAAATGGTAAATATCTCCTAGGCTCTCAAAGCAGAGGGAAGAAAAAAAAAATTCAGACAGGCAAAGATCCAGTGAAGGCTGGACATGCATATAAATTCCAATGCCTGAATTATTCTGTTCCCTAAATTAGCTAAAATTAAGAAGTCTATTTAGAAGGTAGACATGATAATTTTCGGTTATTTTTGTATAGTGTATGTGTGAACTCCACTGGGTCAGGGAATACCCAATGTTATTATTATTTTATTTTAATATCCAGCAGTGTTTCATCAATATGTTACCTGCTGTTGGATATCAATACATAATTAGTCTATTACCAAGGTGCTACATATTGAAGAAAAAAGAGAACCTGTCATGTAGTCCTAGTAAAAACTAGCTCAAAGGAATGAGCCATTGTGGTGATTTCACATGATGGCAAAGTTTCTTGGTTTCAGAATGTAGTATAAGGACATAAAGGCATCACCCGAATAGTGTGTACTAAGAAAACCTGATGGGGGAGGGAGAGCTGTTGTGTATAACAAGTTTTCTAAGCATGAAATAATTCTTCAGTTTGAGTGTCTTAAGGTGACCTTGGGCATTCCGGTAAAGTTGACTTGAGAGAATTTCTGTTCACTTTTTAAATAAATAAAACGAAGAGGTTTTTGTTGCTTTTCTTATACTAACTGAAAGATGGAGTTGATGTAATGGAGTGGGCTTCTTAAATACACAAATACAAAGACAAACGGGTCTGCCTTCCTCCTATAACTCTGAGGTGTTGGATTGCAGCTGGCTGGTGGTTTAATAATGAAGGCAGAGTGGGGCAGTATTGCCTAAAGAAACCTTTCTTCCAAATGCAAGAACACTTTGTCTTTGTTAGAATACACTGGCTTTATTCTTCTCCTTCCCTACAAATGTTAAAATGCTCCCAGCATAGATATGTAATATTTTGTTTGGTAACATCATTTAATATAATTGGTAATATATCAGATTTGTCCATGGTTTCAGAGACCCAGCCCCTTCTTGGTCTCATTCTGACCTGTTGTGGTCTTCCTGAGTTCTTTGCAACAGAAGAATCGCTTTATTAGCTTTCACTCATTTTTTGACCATGGAAAAATAAAAGCTGGCGTCTTACAAGGGATGTCTTGGGTTTAGAACAACTGGTTCCGAACAACTATTTTAAGAATTTAGACATTTTTAGAAGAGAAGAAAAAACACCTTTTTTCTTTTTTCTTTTTCTTTTTTTAAAATTTAAACAAGTCTTTAACCTGCTAGAAAATTGCAGAGCTTGTAGCAAAACAGAGTGACTCCATGCTATACTGAGCAAATATATGAATTGGGAAAGTTGGAGGAGGGAAAAGGGTTTTAAACTCTTCATTTAGACCCTGGCATATCAGATATTTAAACATGTACTTAATTCTAAGACTGTTTTAGCCATGTTGACTTCAATATCATTAAAAGCTATGTTTAAGTGGATTAGGAAGTGGAAGCCCTAACTTAGTCAGGAACAGTACTTGGACCTTCACCAAATGCAAATATTATGGGAAGAAAATTTGAGTTAATTATCAAATTAATAGTATATGCATATCTATGAGGAGGACCTGGGCCAAGGTTGACCAGCAAATATTTGTGAGCATCATCTGAATGCAGTATTACATTTGGAAGTATAATTGCAATCTTTACAAGCTGTAACCAGACTTGGATGGAGGAAAAAATATCTGCAGTTAAGCAGTTTTAAAATTCCTTCAGTGACCTGTTCGAATCAATGTTTAGATAAACTAAGTGTTGTTGGTTGATTGGAAGAGTGCTAAAAAATTATATCTAGAATCACATTAGCAGCACTGTGTGTGTATAAATCTTACCTATTTCAGCAAGAATTAATGTCTTGTCCCTTTTCTCTTGTAATAAGTATTGCATAATAGAGAGTATTATTCTGTTAATTAAATTGTTGGTGTCTGCTTAATGGAATTCGTAGTTCAACCAGAAAAAACATAGGCAAAGAAGTTCAAGCTTTCTCCTACTTAATGGAAACAGGATTAAGATCTTACTCATGCTTTATTTTCCTATTTAGCAGGATGTTAAAAACGGAACTTCCTTTGTGTAAATGAGATGTTTACATAAAACTGTACACAGTAAGTCAAGGCACAATCACATTTATTTTCTGGCCCCATCAGACCGAGCACATGTTGCTGACTGATTACGGAGCACAATGTTTTGCCAAGGCCATGGGTGTTCCTGAGATTCCAGGGGAGAAACTCATAACAGAAAGGTCCAGGGAAAGATGGATGAAGAACCTTGAGCCAGATTCTAATCCTCATAAGTTTCAAACGTAAGTACTCACAGTGCTAATTTTCTAAGATTTGTGTAGTTTCAGTATCAAAAAGAAATGTTCCATGTGTAAGTGTTTCTCTAATGCTTCTCCAAAACCACTCACTTACACATGAATTTTTAGATGGTTGGATGAAACCAGTATCTGGTCTGAATCTAGCTTTCCCCCTCCACCTACAGACGTGGGTCACCTCCTCAGTCCTGGAAGTTCTTTAAGCTTAGGCTTGGTTATCTCTCAAGACCCATTTTTAAAACCTTCAGCTTCAGTTTTTTTGTAAGTTTTGCTGTTCTAAGATCTTCTGGGGAGAAAGCATTAGTACTCTACAAATATCCTCATTTAAAGTCTCTACTTAAAAAAAGAAAAAGGAACTAACTCATCTATCATTTGGACTCTGCGATGGTCTGCAACCAGAATGTTGGCACTGCAGTGCCTTACTAAGTAGATGGTGGTGGTGCTAAGTGTGCCTATATCTGCTGCTGTAGTAGCACTGCCTTCAGTACTGATAACATCAATATAGCTGCAATTTAAATTGGGTACTTCACTGCTGGTCATGTCAGTACCTTTTAACTCTCACATTCTCTAGTCCAGGACTAATGCTAATTTTATTGTGTTGTTAATTTATTGTTACTACATGGTGCTTGGAAGGTTTCTAGATTTCTATGAAGCCTGGAATCCCTCTTGATTGAGATTTCATTTCCATTTATTGGTTCCAGTTGTTATCTTTATAATAACTTCAACTTCTGTAATTCAGCATAATTTTTTTTTTCTTTAGACTAATAGTGTTCAGGGATTCATGATGAAGCTATAGTTTCCTGTGTTGGGTCTCAGACATTTTCAAGACTTACCAGAATTTACTGAAGTGGGCTGAAGTTCACATTAAAAAGACTCAGGAGCTTTTTCATAAGCTAGGTGGGTATTTTCCCCAGTAGTGTGTCAAAATATGTAGCATTTCCAGGCAAAAAGATCTTAATGAACCTTGCCAAACTTTATAGTGGACTCCTACCTCTTTCTCAACTTAAAAAAAATATAATAATTCTTGTCATTTTTAAAAGTGCATTAGATTTTGACACATACCTAATTCCAGGCTAATTATCAACATTAAAATGACATAAAAATAAAAATGACTGGATTTATTTGGCTGTACATTATTTTTTGGTTACTCAATTCAGCATATGAAATTACCATTTTTTATTGTTATTTGTTGTCTTAAACAAAAACAAATGTACTTACCCTGGAAAAAATTGTCTGTAATAGAGAGGATGTTAAACTATCAATTTCAGGACAGCTAATTGTGAGGATGTTACTTCTAGCAGCTCTGAAAGCAGTAGATTCAGCATCCTGTTCTATGGGAACTTCAATGATAAAGGTGCATCAAACAGCTAGCATTTAAAGGTTCCAGTCTGTAAGTGCCTAACTAATTAAGTCCCTTAATTTCCCAAAGGTCTTCACCACAAACCAGCGATGGCGCTTCCTATCAACAGAGCTCTTTTGAGCCATCTAAAAACCTTGCAAAAAAAGAACATCTGCCTCTGCATACCTACACTTCACTTGCTACACAGCTCCTAAACATTGATTTTTCAGGAATAGACATAGTTGGATAGTCCATCATATTCCACCCAGTTTCTGTTTCCTTACCCAGCCATTCTCCCATCTCTCAAAAAACTTACTGCATTGAGTTTCTCTTCTGCCTCTTTGAGTAAGAGAAGGGGTCCTTCTTTAGTTTCAAGCCAGTGTATCCTACTTCAGTACTTCTTAATAACAAGGTTGCTTGCAGATATTGAAAAAAAAAACACAACAAAAAACCTGTCCTTTGTTTTGCTTTAAACTCAGTGTGCTCCTGTGCCAAGTCCAGCACATGCCCAGAAGAGGTAGTGTGTTAATTGGACCCGACTCGCCCAATGTCTGTATAGGTCGGGTGCTTTACTGGGGCTTTTTTTGGTGTTTTTATCTAATAGCTGATTGAATCAGCTATTAAATATAAGTGCCAAAAAGCCCTGCTGAAGCACCCAATCTGTACAGGTGCTGCGGAGCCCAATCAAACTAACGCAGTGCTGCTCCAGTAAAGCACATTTTATTTTAACGTCTGTAAGCAGCCAAAGAAGAATGGAACTTCTCATTCTGGGTCTGAAAAACTTTAGCATTCCTTTGACATTTCAAATTTAGTATGGTCACCTAGCATCCATACTCCTAAATCTAGCTCAGCATGATTGGTTTGCAACTCTTGATTTACAAGGTTCATACTTCCATAGCACTATATATCTAAAGAACGGAAAGTATTTATGCTTTCAATAGAATTAAATAATTTCCAATGAAAGATCTTCTCTGTAACAGTAAAGGCTCTTACAAAGATTCTTGTGGATTCCGTATGATGGCTGACCTTTTTATTCAGCCGCATTTCAAGTTCTTACTGTGTTGTGAGGGATTTTTTTGAGTCTGCTGAAACACGTGCGCTCGAATCATACACAATGCATGTAAGGTTGGTTTAAGTATATCTCAGGCAGACATCTGGACATGGCCTCTGAGATTCTTGTATGGCCTCACTAGAGCTTTAGTCACTGAGAGGGCTTCACTTCAGGGAAGCTTACCATGATTAATCTGGTAGTAATGTGAGATTCAGTTTTCTACTATATTTAACTATGAGGCCTCTCTCTTTTCATAGGAATTGCATCCCTCAGAACTTGGAGAGGTACTTTGTCCTACAGAATTTCCCAGATTTAGTGTGTTGTTCAAACCACATCTTAAATTCTTACCCAAAGTAATTGATTCTTTTTATTCCATATTTGTTTCTCAGACTTCATCCTAATGAGGGTTGAAATTAAACTGTGCAAATGCCCATAGAGCCTCAGGTGATGTATACAACTCAAGGATTGCAGTTTTTGCTGTCTTTAAACTGGGTAGCTTGGGTGCTGCTGGAAGGGTATCTGCACTTGCACAGAACTTAGCATGAGCTGCAGAACCTGGTCAAGTCTGCAGTCAATACTTCAGTGATTAATCCACACTGATTAATCCATGCTACTGCAGCTCCTATTTCTAGCAGTATCCAAGTTAGGGAACGTATAGCGTAGGTCTGTCTGCTTCACTGCTTTCGCTGCAATGCAGGTATACTACTAAACTTCCATATAGAAAAAACTACACACTAGGGTTTTCTAGAAAAATGTTGTTTTTGTATCACTTACTGCAAGAACAGTCAGCACAAACCTAGAGGTTCAACAGGTGAGTTTCAGGTTGCATTATGACTTTTTACGACTTTGCTACCTGGTATTCCCCTGTTCAGATTAGGGCTTATTTGGCAGGGCCTGGGTATCTTCCTTGAAGTATTTCTGTTCTAGATCTGTGCAAAGTAGTTACTTAGTTGTATTTGTATGTATTTTCATGAATTTCTACCCCGTTATGGAAGCGTTTAGATCACTTGCTGCTTATGGCAATGCTATATGAAAATCCCTCTGTATCAAGACTTTCACTACCCACCTTTTTGGTTTAGGTTGCTACTTTTGAATGGCCAACACTGGAATATATTTAGTCAGAAATGTAATTTATGGACAAACGCTCAAGGATAAGTTACTTGCCTATACTGTATCTGGAGTTACTGGAGATGCAATTTGTACATACACTGCAAAATCTGCCCTCCATCCTTGCTATTTCAGAGTCGTAAAACATCCAGATTCAGCAGTGAAGGAACAAAGTGAGTGTGGGTGGCTGTGACCTTCTGTGTAAAAGCATAAGTCTAGTTGAGGTTCATGTGTAGTTCCAGTCAACACTGCTATTCATAATGTGCGGGCCGGTCACGAGCCGGGCCCTTTTTCGTGCTGCACGTGAGCTGTGGCCAGCAGCCCAGGCACGCGGGGTCGGAGAGAGGGCGCGACAAGCTAGAATTAGGCACAGACTCGTAGCAGTAGATTTAAAGATTGTTTACTTACACCGATGGTCACGGTGCAGGCTGGAAAACTTGCTTGAGTTGCGGTTACAGACAGGAAAGAAGAGAGGCGGACAAGAGTTCTAAACTCGTGAACTCTAGCCCAATCCGGCTGAAGGCTCTAAACACGCGAGCCCGTCGTGTCAACCGAAGAAAGTACTCGTACAGAAGAGCTCTGAATAGACTCACACGAAGTTCGCTAGGCTCCGTGGAACTTGTGCTCTGAGGTAGTCCGGTCGTCTGAACAACTATGTCAGTTGTTCCAGCTGGACTCGCATGAAGTTTGCTAGGCTCCGTGGGTCCGGTTCTTTTGCGCGCAGGAAGGGATACGTCTAGGAATCTATCGGCGACGGGGAGAGGCCAGAGGCTGATCAGACCTCTGTTGTCTGCTTGAAATGCGCTGGGTCCGTAAGGATCCGCAGCGCTTAGAGATCTTCACACAGCGTGAAGTCTCCTCCTCCCTTGTTCGTGGAGTCCTCCAACTTGGGCGGAAACCACTCAAGCCTTTTATACGGCTAGCAAGCCAATCACTAGCTGCCACGTGTGAATAATTTAGAACTGGCCAATAATGGGACTCGAATTAGCATACAAATGGCGGGAACTCTTTGCAATGAGCATTTCTGTGCTGCAACAAAGAAATGCACCCTGCAAAGAAAGCTTCAAATTGGCGGGAAATTCTCCCTTGCACCGGGGTTCTCTTTTGCAGCAGAAAACTCCACCGTGCAAAGAAGCTGTAATTTAGCGGAAACAATTTAGCAGTGCCGAAGCACACAAAACAAAAATCACACCCTTTGGGTTATGACACATAAAACATAGGGTCTAAACACAACAGGATTGAAATGTATATTGACTACACAAATTAAAGAACCCCAGTTACTGTATAGCTAAGTAATGTGCCTTTGTTGCGTTTAACTAATAGGGGACAGGGAGATAGTGCAGAGCATTTTAGGACCGTGGCTAAAAAAAATGCTAAGTAGGTTGACTTCTATTTGATGGGGAACAATTTGGGGGGGTTGAGTGCAAGCATATGTTGATGTAAATAGTTTCATAAGTGGAATACCTATATGTCTTTACTCCAGAGGCATGTGGTAGTGTAGGTCTTACAGCAGTCCACAGAGACTACTCTCTGATTGGTTCTCCATGACTCTGTTTTGTCTTATTGGGTGAGTGTTGTCCCCAAGTTAATACTGTGATTTTGTAAAAACAAAAAAGTGTGGGGAGGATGACTGAATTGTGCC
>NW_005841864.1:1795361-1819576 GCF_000455745.1 Alligator sinensis
AAAGAGTGTGAGATTCTGGAGGAGATGGAAAAAGAAAGCAGTCCTAGGTAAGACAGAGACAGTCTAAGGGAGGAAAGAGTTGACAAAAGAGGAGTGAGTAGTCACAAGGAGAACAGTAGAGGGGAAAGCAGTAGTCTCTGGGAGATCAAAGTAGAGTCCAAGGAAGGACAGAAGGAACTGCAGTGGCACAATAACAGTTGTTTGTCTAAAACTGAGGTGTTTGCTGTGCTGTTTGAAATGTCAACACCCTCTTGTCCCCCTTTTTGAAAGGGGAGACACCCCTATTCTCAGGAGTTTACCAAAAAGAAGGAGATCTTTGACGTGGGAGTGCTATGAATTGCCAGGGAATCCAGGGACAGAGAAGAGCCAGGGTCTCTAAGTCAGAGGCTTGCCCCTTGTGAAGCTCCGAGGGCTGGCTTCAGGGTGTCTTTTGGGAGAGAGAGACTGCATAAGGCTTCTTCTTGAGGAGTCCTGAGGCAGAACTTCCTCCTAAAAGCAGTGAGATTCATGACAGTTGCATTCAAAAGTTTTCTTCACTAACAGGAGGACTAAGAACCTTTTCTTTCCAAATGAAAGCTTTCATGCTGTACAAGATGAACATATTGTGGGGGGGATCAGATAAGTGTTTGATGTATGACTTTGATCTGTGCTGTTAACTCTGACAGTGCCTGTTTTGTTACATATTGCATATTGTGTGAAACTCCTTACATTTAAAACATGGTGATGCAAAAATGAAATTATTTTGGTGTCAGAATTCACAATGTTAAATTTTAGATTTGTCATGATCTTGTATTTTTTTTAAAACTAGCTGTGGAATGGACACAATATGCTTTGGCATATATTTTTAACTCTACCTAATTTTGGGATTTGTTATTCTTGGCAGAGACCTTGGAACAGTTGGTGCCGTTGCTATAGACAGTGAAGGAAATGTAGCTTGTGCAACATCCACTGGGGGACTCGCTAATAAACTGGTTGGCCGTGTTGGTGATACAGCATGTATAGGTAGGGTAAAGAAAAGTGTATTGTTCTCAGTAGAGCTACTCCAGTTCTTTATTTATTTGTGTGTTATATATATTAGTATATATTTAAATTATATATTGACCTGGGTGATCTAACATGTTATGAACATATCAACACTACAGGCAGGGCCTTAATGTAACATGTGCATTTGTTGTTCAGTTTTTTTAGAGCCCTGTCCTTAATGTAACAAATGCATTTGTTGTTCAGTTTTTTTAGAGCCCTGAACTTAGAAATAGAAGAATTTTATTTTTCTCCTTCCCCTGGAACCCTAACTCAGTTAGGTCTGAGTTTTCACTTTCAGGTCCCTTTTCACAAATCCAGTGTCTAACCTGCTTTTGGACTTCAAGGCAGGCAAAAGTTCAGCCTTTCTTCCTTCAAGGTGCTATCTGTTAATTATTCAGATCACTTCTAATCCAGGAATCGTTCAAAGAAAGAAATCACAATTAATAAAAAATGGGACTAGATGTTTTTCCTTTCCCCTTATTTCATTTTAATCAGATGCAATTTCAGCTTTGTCATTGGAGTTACATTATATCAAAGAGGAAAATTCAGCCAGAGGTCTCAAAAGTGACTTAAGTTGCCAGTCATTTTAATTTAATGCTTTGAATCTTTCAATATGTTCTTGTTCATTAAAAGCCACAAAAATCTCACTTGAGAGCATGGCAGGTGGGGACCAGACAAAACATAAAAAATTACTCCTTTCTATATAAAGAGGCTTGCAATCCCTTCCCCAGCAAGTTTCTCTTATGAGGCAGACTTGCCCCAAGGCTCGCCTAGTGTCCACATCCAAACGAGCACGGACACGCAGTATGTGGCACTGCAGACCTGTCTGCGGCATCACATACCACACATACAGGCATTCCCTGCATTGCTACCTTGGAGAGTTTTTTGACCCCAGGAGATGCCAGGGTCAAAAAAACCCAGACTGAAAAAACTTGGGGCAGCTCATGTGGTTAGCAGTGTGTGCTGCCCAAAACCAGAGCCTGGATGGCCGGAGCCACACTCTGGTGGCTGGCCAGGCTTTCTGCTCTGGCTGCAGCCCTGGGAGGTCCCCAGGACCCCAGGTAAGGCTGCTGGGGCCAGCACAGTTGCTGGCCCCAGTCTCCCCTACCTCACCCGGGGCACCCTGCTGCACGCTAGAGCACGCATGGCATGGGTGTGCCACTGCTACTTGTTCAGTGCCACAAGGTGTGTTACTGCTACTTGTCCCTGGGGAAACAAATGCCTGTGCTCATCTAGATGTGGCTAGTGATTTCTTCGTGAAATTTTCATAGAACTGGAATCTGGAAAAATTGTAATTATTTTAGAAAAATATGTTCCAAATTCAAACAGCACTCCTAGCAGCAGCTGATCAGGAGAATAAGAGCAAGCACTTCCTTATGTAGCAAACCTATTTTGCTAGCAAATATTTTGATACCTATTGATTGGATTTTCAGTTTGCAACTTCAGTTGGTTCAGTTGCTGAACCAAGGCTCCTTCTCAACATATCATAAATAGCCTTTTCCCTAAGAATTTTTCATCCCCCAAAGGGTGCTGAGGGAGTTGGCTGATGAGATTGTAGAACCATTAGCCATCATCTTTGAAAACTCATGGTGATCAGGACAGGCCCCGGATAACTGGAAAAGGGCAAACATATTTAAGAAAGGGAAAAAGGAGGATCCAGGGAACTACAGAACAGTCAGTTTCCCCTCGGTCCCTGGACAAATCATGGAGCAGATCCTCAAGGAATCAATTTCTAAGCACTGGAAGAAGAAGATGATTAGGAAGAGTCAGCATGGATTCACCAAGGGCAAGTCATGCCTGACCAACCTAATTGCCTTCCCTGATGAGATGAATGGCTCTGTGGATGTGGGCAGACCTTGATTTTTTTAGCAAGTCTTTTGGTACAGTCTCCCACAACATTCTTGCAGGCAACCTAAGGAAGTACAGGCTGGATGAATGGACTGTAAGTTGGATAGACAACTGGCTGGAGCATTGGGCTTAGTTAGAGGGTAATAATCAACAGCTTGATGTCAGGCTGACAGCTGGTATCAAGTGGAGTGCCTCAGGGGTCAGTCCTGGGGCTAGTTTTGTTCAATGTCTTCAATGACCTGAAAGATGGCATAGAGTGCACCTTCAGCAAGTTTACAAATGACACCAAGCTGTAGGGAGTAGTAGATACACTGTGGGGTAGGGCTAGGATTCAGAGTGACCTAGACAAATTGGAGGATTGGGCCAAAAGGACTCTCATGAGGTTCAACAAGGACAAGTGCAAAGTCCTGCACTTACGACAGAACAATCCCATGCAGCACTACAGGCTGGGGGCTGACTAGCTGGGCAGCAGCTCTGCAGAAAAGGACCTGGGGGTTACAGTGGACAGTAAACTGAATATGAGCCAGCAGTGTGTCCTTGTTGCCAAGAAGGCCCCCCGGCAAAAGGATGTGGACGAATTGGAGGGAGACCAGCAGAGGGCAACAGAAATGGTGAGTGGGTTGGGAGACATGACTTATGAGGAAAAACTGAGAGAACTGGGCTTAATCTAGATAAGAGGAGACCAAAAGGAGATTTAATAACAGCTTTCAGCTACCTGAAGGGGGGTTTGAAAGAGGATGGAGCTAGACTGTTCAGTGGTGGCAGATGACAGAATGGTCTCAAGTTGCAGCAAGGGAAGTTTAGGTTAGATATTAGGAAAAAAGTTATCACTAGAAGGGTAGTAAAGCAGTGGAACCGGTTACCCAGAGAGGTTATGGTATCCCCATCTTTGGAGGTTTTTAAGACAAGGCTAAACAAAGCTTTGGCTGGGACAGTCTAGTTGAGGGTGGTCCTGCTTTGAGCAGGGGGTTGGACTAGATGACCTCCTGAGGTCCCTTTCAACCCTAATTTTCTATGGTTCTATGATTAGTATAACCATGTCCTGTGATGAGAGAGTTTTACCGTTATAATTATCTTTGAATTAAAGAAAATTGAAGGAGTCAAAAACAGAGAAAATGACTCAATTCTCCAGAGTGCCTAGAGACAACTCCTACTTTTAATTGCCCTGGACCAACTTTAATTTTTTTTTTTAAAGATGTAGTTCAGTGAGTGGTAGTTTTATGTGAGCATTTTGTTAGGTTATAAATTGGCTGTAGAAACTGAACTTTTGTGTTGTTCATGAATTGACCTCAAGGATCTTATTCCAATCCTCTGTAGTGATGCAGGATATACTGTTCTTACACTACCCCAGGGTTTCTCAGCTGGTGGGACACTCTAGGTAGGACTTGGGTCATGCCACGGTGGGACTTCCGGTTTCACTTCTGCGTGCGTGTTTCGATTGGCTGCTGGGTGTATTTCCCCCGCCCCCCGCGTGCTCTTTGACTGGCCTCTGCAGGGACCCTCCCCCCCCACCCCCACTCGTTGACCAGTGGAACCAGGATTTTTTGACCTTGCATAGGTGGGTCGTAAGGTGCAAAAGGTTGAGAACCACCACACTACCCCATGCAGATACCCAACCAACCTTTCCTTGTAAATCTTCATGGAAGGAGCATTCACAACCTTCTTAGGTAGCCTGTTTTAGTGTCCTACTGTGTGTACAATTAATCATTTTTCCCAAGATTTATTTCTCTTTGTCCTTCCCCCTCTTTTCTTTCTCTGGTGTTTTTTAATCTTCTTTATGACAACCTTTTAACTATTGGAAAACTGATATTATGTCTGTCCTGCATGTCCTTTCCTCCATACTTAAATCTATTACTTGATTCAGTAGGAAGGAAAAGTTACCCCAGGGCTCCCCTAGATCACTGCACCTTTTTAAATGTGCCAACAAGCTTGAAAGCTGCTCTCCCCTGCTTATTAGCATGCTGTCTGTCCTATTTCCTAGCTAGCTCTTGCATTGTGTCTGTTGTCCACTGGTCTTCACGTTCCTACAGTGTTCTTTTCCAGCCAGTTATTTGTTAGTACAGGCACAGCTAACTCCTTCTTAGCACCTGATCATCTACCTCCCACCATTGCCAAAGTTGCCTTGCTGCCCTTTCCTCAATCCACCTGCATCTTCTCTTTGGAACAGGAAACTGTATTCATCTCTCCATCCTAATCTCTAGTTCCTTAGTTTTCTTCCTTCCTCATTGTGTACTACCTTTCCAACCTTTATATCTTAACAATCCGCCTCTTCCAGCTGTTGCTAATTTCTCTTATATATTCTGTTGCTGAAACTATATTAAAAAAAATCACATATTACCTTAAAGGGGTTTTGCCTCCCCAGAAGTCAACAGAATTTCCAGAAATTGACCTGTAACTTGAAATAATACATTTCTGGGTTTTACCTGTTTTAATCTTTTTTATTTTTATGAACGGGGATCCTGGTTTTCTCTGTTTAAAACCCCAAAATCTGCGATTAAAATGAAGCGCCACTATATATATTGGTATCAATTGAACACAATGTTTTATTGATATATTTACAATTTTAAAGCAATCTGAAAGCCTATCAGTGCCTCAATCACTATAATAAAATACATTCTAAATACTTATACATTTTGTTTATTTGATTTTTGGGGTTTTTATCCTGGAAAATTAGAGCTCCCCCTGCCCCCTTCACTCACCAAAATGCAGGTCCAGCCCTCTCGCTCCCAAGCCACAGCCCCCCGCCATCCCAGCCCTGCCAGAGGGAGCCCCCAGCTGCCAGGGCTACAGAGCCAGGGACTTGGGTCCACAACCCCCTCCCCCCAGCTCCTTGCAACA
Source organism: Alligator sinensis (assembly GCF_000455745.1). Classification (NCBI taxonomy): domain Eukaryota; kingdom Metazoa; phylum Chordata; order Crocodylia; family Alligatoridae; genus Alligator; species Alligator sinensis. Next base: position 1,801,071 of record NW_005841864.1, read on the forward strand.
GCACCTGAGCCCACCTGCTACCTTCAGGAGGCAGTGGCACTGCGATGGAGCAGAACCTGGCTCCACATCCCCCATGGGCGGCATGGCCAGAGTGTAGCTCACAAGGGGGGCAGATGTGGGCTCAGGCTCCCCACCTTGCTGCCCTCCCCCAGTGCCTCTGTGGCCCAGCTGGCAGGACCTGGCATGGCAGGGTCGACTGGCTGGGCAGGGAAACTCCTTGCCACCACTGCAAGCCTCACGCTGCCATGGCGAGGCAGCAGCAAGGGCCACAATTCTGTGCTGCCGCCCCCACTGCTGCTGGATGGGCAGGGGGCTTGCAGTGGCAAGGAGTTTCCCCGCTCTGCCCTGCTGTGCTGGTTCCTGCCCACTGGGCCACAGAGGCCCCAGGGGGAAGGCAGCAGGGCGGGGAGCCCCAAGCCCACACCGGGCAACCCGCCTCCACCCTGTGCACAGATCTGGGGGGGCACATGCACAGTGCTGGGGAGCCAGCCCTGCCCCCCAGACGAGCCACCCGCGGCTCTGTCCTGCTCCCCAGGAGGGCCCTGTGGCTGCGCATTCTGGCCCTTTGCCCCAAGCCCCACGCACCACCTGGCTAGGCAGCAGCCCCAGCCATGCCCAACTCTGTCCCTATGGGGGCCTTAATCCTTCCTCCTCCACCAGGCTTATCTGCAGGAGCTACTCTCCAGGCTGCCTGGTGACCATGTACACATGTTTGCACAGATAAACACATGGCACCCCCTGCCTGACTGCCCTCCTCCCACTCCCCCAGTCCCTTGCAGGCTGAATTTTGTCAGCCTGCAGAGAGATCTCTGCAAAAGTGAAACATCTGCATGTTTCTCCGTTAATTAAAAATCCACACGTTTCTTGGGTAAAAGAGGAAATCTGTGATGTTTTCCGTTTTTCTGTGAGAAACGGAAAACCCAGTTCCCTGGTTATAAAGCATAGAGAAGAGTCGCATAAGTTATGGGGGTTTTTTTTCTTTTCCTATGTTCTCTGAGCAGGAAGTGGAGGTTATGCTGACAACCATGTTGGTGCTACTTCTACCACAGGGCATGGAGAAAGCATTATGAAGGTGGTTCTAGCACGATTGATCCTGTATCACATGGAACAAGGTATAATTTAAATTCTGAATGAAGGAAAGTGAAGTTGGAACTCTCACCAAACATTCAAAACATGTAAATTATACTCCTTGTGTTGCAATTTTTCCCAGAAGTTTTTGGTTGAGTTATTTCTAAGAACACAAATATTAGTAAGAGTAATAAAACTGTAAACCAGATAAATTCCAACTGTCTAATTACCAAAACTATCTTTACTGCTCGAGTCTGTCACATTTTAGATGCAGTATAATAAAATGTCATTAACTATGTACATTATTTCATGTTTGACCTTTCTTAAACAAATAACTTTACCTTTTTTAAGCAATAGCTTTATGAGCAATGAATTTGAAAACAAGCAAGGAGGAGAGAAATACTAGAGTTCTGTAACAAAAAAAGAAGTATATTGAGATTCTGTACAAACAGGTTATAACAATAGGATTAAATAATGGCTCATAGCAAAAGACAGACATTGAAAAACACTTTTTGTATTTAAAAAGAAATGAATATGACTGAAATTTAATTTTGTTTTGGAAAGTATTCTAAACTGTATGTTAGGTAGACTCTGTGCTATGTGGTAAACAGCTGACATGGAGCGTCTCATGTGACTGTAACACAATCTAACTGCGGGTGACCCTTTCAAGCTTTACCTTCATGAGTTGGAATGTCATTGAAACCCTTGATTATATTACATCCTGTAAACCTAGCAAAAGCGCCATACTTGTATTGCATGCAATTATAAAACCATTAATATAGACATCACTACTACTTTTAGATAGCTGCACTTTACAGTTGTTACAAACATCTACTTAACTTCTGAGATTCTTAACAGAATCTGAATGATGGTAGAACACTTCTAATTTACATATTTATTAGAGAAACATTAAACAGGAAATCTAGTAACAGCTGAGAATATATATACCTATCACGTGTTTTATTCATGTATGCTATTTGTAGTTAACTCTCTTGACTTGGCCAAAAGAAATAAGGTAGAAGCATAAAATATAAGATCCCATGCAGATTTTGTGCCTTCTTAAAGACCTTATGTGCCACAACTTCACCTCTGTCATCTATTCATTCCTTTCATATGTAATGCCCCAAACTTTAAGTTACTGTAAAGAACTATGAGCCAGATTCTTTTCTCATTGACAGAAATTTTGCAATGGAGAAAGGTTTAATGAGATTTCTATTTCTCACCACTGCAATCAGTTCTTTAAAATATATATGTATTTCTGAATATTTCCTGGGGGAAAACGTTCTCCATACCCTGAAGTATAATCCTACTGGCAGGCAAATACCACAATGGACAGTCCTTTGTCCCTTAAAGAGGGGGCCAAAATTTAATCCCGCAAGTCATTGCAACTTTGAATTCTAGAGCAGTCCACAGAAGCAGCATATTTAAGAATAGTGAAAATTCCTAAATTAATAATTTAAATAAACTTATTTTAGGACCATTCCTGCAGGGCTTCAGTCACATGAGCAACCCATGTTCACATGAGTAGTTCCAGTGACTTTAGTGAAGCTACATAAACAAGTAAAGGACTACGGTGTTTTGCATTAACACCCATGTGTAGGGTAAAATTTACAAAAGAACCTGCCTCGCTGACAGAGACACACAAGCTCTTAAGTGTTTGATTCATTTTTGAAAATTAGACCTAGTCTCCAAAAAGACTTTGAAAAATGCCCTCCTCAGTACCTATATTTGGAAGAGAAATAACGTATGTAATACTACTCAAGATACGTGTAAGGCAGCCTGGTTGTCCCTCAACACTTTTCATTTGTAAAAATCACTATAGTTTCCCAGTATTTGAAGGATTTCATGGAGCAGTATGCTTTGTTTCTACAATTAGATGGATGCAAATTCAGTTAATTCTTGTTACATATAAGCTGTGAACTGTTGTCAAAATCTTAACATCTATTGGAATTTTTGCCTTATGGCAGCAGCTGTTGCCTTGATGAAAAGTCGTAGAATGAAATCCTTACCCTGTTCTAGTCAGTAGCATTAATTTAAATTGCCAGGATAGCACCCATAGCTAAGATAATAAGTGTCTCAGCCAGCCAGTATAACAAAGATTGCGAATACATTCCATTCTGTTCCTCTCCACCCCCAAGTTTGAGGAAAGGCTTCATGCATATCACTAGTAGGAAATGTGCACCCTACTGTACGTAACACCATAGCTGATTTGGTATGAAGACTGAGTACCATTGCATTTCTGGACAAAAATGCAGGGCTATAGCTTATACATTAGAGCCTAATAGCTAATACCAGACTTCTATGTATGATGCAAACAATACTTTCAGCTTATTTATAAAATGTTCCAATTAGTAAGAATTAGTAAGTGTGGTAAAGAATATCTATTAGCTCCTGGTGTCTTTGTATAGTCCATTCAGCCTCATTGTCACAAGCATAGTTTAACCACCTACAGATCCTGTACCTGCAATAACATTACTGTCCAAATTACCAAAATTAATACCATACCTAAATTTATACTCTCTGAGCTCTTCAGTGTTCTGTGGGTTTATGACTGGGGCAATGTATTTATGATCATGAACATCATGAATTTGAAGGACAAATTTCATGGCAGGCTTCTAGCAGTAATTTTGCAGCATACTGAGTGTAAACACCCACAAAAAACACAGCGTGTCACTGAATTATAAGGTTGATCACTTACTCTACTTCAAAGATTGAAACCTGTGAATAATTTGAAGCTACATAACTGCTTTGCTATAGTAATGCAATTCTTTTGCAACTATTCACATCCTTCACATAAATGAAGTATTTCCCTCTTCCCTGTTCTACTCGTAAATAGTTGGCATTTAATAAGGGAAGGAAATAGAAAGGGGCTGGTTCTTCATAGGGTTTGAAGTTTGAAGGAAGTTTTGCATGGATTTCTGTGGGAGCCTGATGCAGGTTTTATGTAACTGTTAATCTTGTGTTCTTGTTTTCAGGGATGTCACCAGAGGAGGCTTCTGATACTGCTTTAAATTGCATGAAAACAAGGGTGGGAGGATTGGGAGGTGTCATTGTTGTCAGCAATTCAGGGGACTGGGCAGCAAGGTTCTCCACCAAGCAAATGTCCTGGGCTACAGTGAAAGATGACCAGTTGTATTATGGCATTTACACTGGAGAGAGGCTTACAAAATCCTTTGAAGAAGCACTAACATCTGAAGGATTTTGAAGATGTAAAAGTCAACTGCAGAGCAAAGTAAAGATCCAAAGTCTTGTTGCGGAGAAAATTGATGTCTTTTTCAGAAAAGATCTATCCCTATTAAATATTTCAAGAACTCACCATGGTTTGTAAGCAAACAGATTTAGACACAGAACCAATCATGACTCTGGATATTGAAATGTCTCTGAAAGGCACAGGTTTAAAATACAGGCAAGTGATGCATGTAAGTTTCCCCAGTCTTCTGGTTAGTGCATCAGCCCTACATTAGAGATAGGCAGTGTCAGAATGAGAGAGGAATTCATCTTCATTCTTAATCTCTGAGACTTCCAGGTCAAGTGATGATGCTGCAGTGAGGTAAACACCTGGCAATTAAAAATTGAACTTTAACAGCTGCTTCTCTTTATTGAGAAGCAGAATGTGTTTATATGTTTTATTGAACCAACTATATAGTTAGGAGAGATGTTAGACAAGCTTTTGAGCACAAAATCCTCTTATTCATTTTAGAAAAGAAACAGATGCAGTCTAAGCTAAATAGTAAGTAAAACAAGAACTTTACCAAGGTCTTTGAACACCCATCATTTGGTGACAGCTGTCAACTAAGCTACATTTAGACTACAGTATAAAATTTAAGACTACATCATTATCAAAACCTTGGAGTAACCAGTCCTTAATCATTTAACTAGGGAAAACATGAAGTCCCTGCCTCAAGGGAAATCTGACACTCAGAAGCTTTAATGTATTTGTTAGTTTTATGGGGGAGGGAGGGAGCCACAAACTAAAATTAGGTGGGGGAGAATTTTATTAGTTAGGTCTATGTTATAAAGAGGAAAGCCAAGACTTCATTAATTGTAAACAAAGCAGCAAACAATCTTTGTTGGTTAGATTAGAAGGTGATAGGCACCTCATAAATACATAGATGAGAGAGATTCATGATGATTAACTGGAAAGTAATTTTCTGAAGTAATTAAGACATAAAAGCAAGCTATGCCACAACAAATAGAATTGCCTCTGTTAACAAGCTTTCTTGATATGAAGCTGATGCAGTCTTGTATGAAATCTACAGTACTTGGTTAAATTTGTGGTAAGCTTTCAATTCCTCAGTGTCATAGGTGTTTACTTTCCCGTTTCCCAGTGTAATTTTTTTTCTATGAAAATGCAGTTTATTTGTGAAGCAAGAAATTTTGTAGGAAGACTCTTTCATAACAAATCTTTGTGAAAGGAAACCCTGTTTTCTACTGTTAACCACACCTATTATATTTTATGACTACATAATTTAATAACCTAACATATGTTTAGCCATGTTACGATCTGTATCTCCTCTGAAAACAGATGATCAGCTTCTGGTATGCTAACATACTACAGCATGTTCCTTTATGAAATATACCAAATAAACGTACCAGATCCTAACTGTGTTTTTAAGATCCATTTCCAATATAAAATGAAGCATGATGAAGTAGATTATTTAGAATGGTAGGTTTGTCAATCTTATCTAATTGTCTTGCACTATAACCCACATTTCTCCAGAAGTTAAAAATGATTGATGTCTAGTGGGATGTGGACAATCCATGGGAAAAGAGTATTTATTTTTTTATGAAGTACTAATGTATTGCATTGCCTAGAGGAGGGCATGAAATATATCTGTTGATCTGGTCATCAGCTGCTGCTTGTCAGATTACAAAGGAATTTAGGGTGAGTCTGGTAAGCTGTCCTGCTGTGTGAACATAAGGAAAAATCATTTTTTTAATCAGAAAGAGACTCCCAGTGAGTTCAAGAACCTATATGGAAAAGCACACACTTCTCAAAACAAAAGATGAGTACAGGGCCAGATTATCCTTGGCCTGTGTGGAAGGAAGCGGTATGAGCTCGGCTTCATGCACACAACATTCTTTGGAGCCTGTGGGAGCTCTGTTTAGTTTGCAACCTGCAGATTTTAAAGGAGTTGAGACAAGGGAGATAGTTGAGTTCTACTAGACTCCACAGTCCACCATCACCCCAAGCAGGTACACTTACCTGAAGTTATAAAAATCCATCTTGCTCTGCTACATTGTGCAATTGGCTGCATTCCTCCCCTTATGCAGGGCAATGGAAAATAAAAATCCTGCCTTTATAACTAATACTTGGTCAGAGACCTATCCCTTTTTCATCTGGATCATAAAGAAGCTATCGTAAATCACCAGCGTGAGGAATTTAGGTGAACATCTCTCCTGACCTTTGGAGAGACAAACATCTATCCCAGAACTAAAACCCAGATGCAATATAACATCATTGGTCACCTTAGTCACAGTCGGTAGAAATCTAGTGTCATTAAAAGGCACATTAAGTACCTAATACATGGTTAATTCATCTCAGTAATTGTATCCTCAGAAAAAGTACTACAATAAAACTGGTAGTTTATCATGACTAACATCTGTCCCTTGTGTCTTATTTTCTCTTGATTAGAAGAATTGTATGTAGTAAGATGTTTTGTTGTAATAGAGGGGGTTTTTTTAAATGCTTATGTACTGTTGCATATTGCTGGTGTTTTTGTTCGTTTGTAAGGGTCAAAAATGGGTGTCTTGCAATTGGGGTGGAAGGTAGTGAGGTTTGTGATGGTCCTTAGAGCCTTTGGAGTCTATTTTACAGTCTAAGTGGCTTTAGAATGAGTTCTGGACATGGAAACTGCATGCTGGCCAAGCAGGGCCCTTCCACCCATGAGGGTGGGAGCAAGGTGCAATAGGGTATGTTGGGGTGTGTCCATATGTGTGGGTGCTTCACTCCCGACCTCATGGGCAGGGCTTGGTGGGATGCACTTCTTTGTGAGGGAGCACTGTGGGTCAGATGTAAATACCTGGCAGTTTGGATCTGGCTCATGGGCCATATTTTGTCTGCCCCTGCTTTACCAGAACCTGTACTGTTGAAAAAAGATTGCCATGAAAAGGAGTGTTCTTTGCATGCAATGAAGTAGTAACAGTTTAATCCTAGGTTTAAAGTATCTAATGCAAATAAGTAACCCTTTTATTGTATTTATATGTAACAGATTGCATATATTGATTTTTTTTTTCTTTTTGCCTGCCTTTAGAAGAGGTTCCTGCCCAAAGAACGTTCAGTGAACCTGAATGATGCTGAGTGAACAGAAAAATAAATGTTCATGGGAGGTAACAAAAAGGCAGGGCAAAAACATGTGAGGTTACAACTGTAACCTCAAATTGGAAGGGGGGAGGGTCCTCTAATTTGTTGAGTTTTTACGTGGATTTTAAATTACTCACAAATTAAATCTGTAGGAGATAGAGGATTATGGGATTGTATGGAAATTTGTCTTTAAAAGATCCTGTTTTTTTCAATGTATGACTTTGTCCCACATTTTAGTTTTAGTGCTTTGGGACAGAGGTTCCAAATCCCATTGAAATAAATCATCTGTCACTAGGTTGCATCCCCCATTCAGTTAGGGACCTGCACATTCCCTGATCTTTCTCTTGCTGCTGTCATACTTGTAGAAACCCTTCTTGTTACCCTTCACGTCCCTTGCTAGCTGCAACTGCAGTTGCATTTTGGCCTTCCTGATTTCATCCCTGCATACCAAAACAATACTCTTACACTCATTCCCCAGTTGTTTGTCCAAGTTTCCACTTCTTATAAACTTCCTTTTTGTATTTTAGCTCACTGAAGAGTTCACTGTTTAGCCAAGCTGGTCTTCTGCCATACATGGTAGTCTTCCTGCACATTGGAATGGTTCACTCCTGCACCCTTATTGCTGAAAAGCAATAGGAAATGGATTGTTATGGATGCCCATGTAAAAAGCAAGATGAAGGATATGGGAATGTGCAAAGAGGGCAAAGCTACACCAACTCAGGCAGAAGATTTCAGGTTTACAAGTGGCTTACTCAGGATATGGAAAGTTGAACTCTTCACTGCATGTACAACAGCACAGATGTGAAAGGGTGAGAGGATCTTGGTTTCCCCTTCAGGGCACTCCTTAGCCTCGTCCACCAGCATATTGGGGACATGCAAATACCCAGCAGCATTCATGAAGTGAGCTTCCTAGAGTTCATAACTCAAATAGACAGACAAGGTTCCTTGGGTGAATTTGATATCTTTTATTAGACCAACCCAAATGGTTGGAGAATAGTTATTAAGCAAGCTTTCGGGTTCAAAAACCCTTCGTCAGGCTCAGGAAGCTGCAGCAGTTGGTGTGTGCTCTTCCTGGATGGAATGAAAAGTAAACAAGCCAGGGGCTGGGCTGGGGAGTCAGTTGCCAGGCAGATTATAATGTATCAAAAATCCAATGTCTATGTTTAGTCCATGATCTCTAGTATCCAGCAGGTTGATGAAATGGAGCTCATAGGCTCGTCTCTGGGAAGTGTTGTGTAAGTTTCCCTTGAGGATCAGGACTGCGAGATTGGAGAGAGAGTGGCCCTCCTGTGAGAAATGTGCCCTCACCGGTAATTGAGTGTTTCTGTCTTTGATGGATTTCCAGTGTGCGTTCATTCTGGTGCGCAGTTGTTGTTTGGTTTCTCCTACATATCTTCCATCAGGGCATTTGGTGCATTGGATGAGGTATACTACATTCCTGGAGGTGCAGCTGTAAGATCCTGGGATGCTGATGTGACTCTGTTGTGAGGTGTAGTAATAGTGGGGGTGGTGGAGATGTGTGGGCAGGTTTTGTATTTCTTGTCCTGGCACAGTCTGGATCCTTTTGGTGTGTTCTGGGCTTGAGGAAGTTTGCTTCTGGCGATGAGGTTGGCGAGGTTCAGTGCTTGTTTGAAGGCTAGGATGGGTGGCTCTGGGAAGATCTTTTTAAGAATAGGGTCTCTTTCTAATATGGGTTGCAATTTTTTGAGGATTTTCCGTACAGGTTCAAGGGAGGGGTGATAGGTCGCTTGGGGTGCTCTGGTGAACAGATGTTCCCCCAGATCCTGGTGAGCACCCCTGATAAACTTATAGGTGGCCACCAGATCACCCCTGAGCCTGCGCTTTTCCAGGCTGAAGAGTCCCATGGCTCTCAGCCTCTCATCATAAGGTCTGTTTTCCTGACCCTTGTTCATGCGCGTGGCTCTCCTCTGCACTCTCTCAAGCTTCTCCACATGCTTTTTGAATTGTGGAGCCCAAAACTGGATGCAGTACTCCTGCTGTGGCCTCACCAAGGCCAAGTACAAAGGGAGAACGACGTCCTGGGATTTGCTTGAGAAGCATCTCTGAATGCAAGCCAGTGTTTTGCTTGCTTTACTAGCTGCAGCATCACATTGAAGGCTCATGTTCATCTTGTGGTCAATCATGACCCCCAAGTCCCTTTCGCCCGTAGTACTAGCCAGCATAGCACTGCTGAGCCTATAAGGATGCTGCCAGTTTTTCTTCCCAAGGTGGAGAAAAAATGACCAATCCCTGACCTAATAGAACATCCCATGTAACACAGCCAGTAAAACCTCCCTCCCTAATTTCTGCAGTAAATTAACAGATAGTATTTCAGCTCTACAGTCTTGTATGCCTTTTCAATAATAATACTTAGCACTTATCTAGCAATTCAAAGCCATATGCAAAAAGATATACATGGACTTAAAATTCCCCAGGGAAGTAGATAAATTTTTGTAATCTTCACCATTTTTACAGAAATACATGTGTGGAAGATAAGTAACTTGATCTGAGTCACTGAACTCATCTGTAGCACAGCCAGGACTAGAATTCTTAGTTTTTGACTTCCTTAGCTCCAAGTTCAGTTAACCAAAATATGCTGTTTTTACTGAAAATGCTTAGCCAAGGAACTCTTGATATATCAAAAGCAACAGTAGTCTGTAGATTATTGATGAGTTAAAAAGTGTTTTAGCTTCATGGTTTCTATGATTTGTGTGTACCTCATACTTATCACAATAATTTTGCAATCTCTTCTGTATTTAAAATGAAACCCAATTACATCCTGAAGCATATTACAGCTGTTTTATTGTTGTCCCTTTTTAAAAGAAGAAATCTAGTTATGATATTGTCTCTTGTTGTCAACTTGAGAACTACCAACATTACTTTGCTACATCCTAGTGAATAAAGAGAAGCTTTAGTCTTAATCTACAGTAACTTCCATCTTGCTCATTCAGTTGCTTTGTCCAAGTTAGAGTTAGGAAAAAGGAACAGGTACCCTGGGCTTGATTTTTGAAAGGTGAATATGTAGACTTGTTTGACAAATTCCACCTTTGGACACTCAAATTGACTTTTGAATGCTTAAGATAAGCAATTACACACTTAAATAATTGTATTAACTATCCAGAAGCAGGAATATTCAGGTACATCCTGTTATTTGAAAATAAGATTCCTAATATCCAAGATGAGGTAGCATCATTACAACAGTACTACAGTACATCGGTACTTCAGCTCAATAAATCTTAACAATGTTTTAATTTCATTAGCAGTAGACTATAATTATTTATGTGAATTCTAGCTATCCAGAAAAAGCTAAGAAGGCCTCATCCCACTCAAATGGGACATATGTGTAATGTGTGGTGTAGCTGTGTTTGACTGAAAAATGTTGAGTTATATAACAATATCCCCTCTCCCTTGTTTGTTACTTGCAGTCACACAATGTAATTTGTCCAAGAGCCAAAATGGAGACATGCTGAATATGTGAATACCAAGGAAGTGGTTTCCTTAGCAATAACAGGCGTGTGAAAGTCAAAACTTCCTTTCCTCCTCATGTGACCTTTTTCAAAGCAATTCAAGGAGGGACAATAGAATTGAATTCCAAGCACCCACAGTATTCATGAATTGCTAAACAATGATTTGCCAAGAAGCCAAATTTCTTCAGCTTTTTACTAAGGTGAAATTGCAATTTATTTACAAATTTCTAGCTAGTTTGTTTGCATGTGCTTTTTTTCTAAATTAAAATTGCCTAAAGTACACAAATACATGTGCAGAAAACTGCCAGGCAATGTTCTTATCGTTTAATGCCAAAAACAAAACTTCTTTTGTTCATAAAGTTCAAATTCTTTCCTGTTGAACAGATACAATCATACAAAACTTTACTAACTTGTTTTTAATGGATGAACTCCCATGGGTTTAATACCAATTATTATAAGTAACATTTTATCCAGAACTAATTAGTTAGAGTGATATTCACTACTCATTGTGCAGGGAATTAACCTCATTCACCCCAGCTGCAGCCTGCAGCACAACTCTTCTGCAATACCAACTGCAACCTGAAAGCTTTGTGACCGACCCTCTGCATCCTTAATGACAGCAAAGATCATAGCTCACAGGATAATAATAGTTACAAGAGCCTACACAAGCTTCCTGTCCAAAAATCCCAAGGCACTTTACAAAAGGTATTGACTGAACTTTCTGCAGAGGTAGGGAAATATTATTCTCTCCATTTTATACATATGTAACTAAGGTGCAGAAAGGATGTTACATGTTCAAAGGTTATGGAGGAAGTTCCTGTTAGAGCTAGAAATAGATCCCTCAGCTCCTGGCCAATGATAACTCAAGAAAAAGAGATACATGATTGGCTGAAACAAATATAAGCAGAGTTTTTTAGTTTGGCTGCTGTAGTTCAGTGTGCCCTACCAGAAGTCGTCTTATGACCTATGCTGTAATTAGCTGTTACAGAAAAGATTGCCCTCTATGGCACCCTGGCCTCCATAATATTGCAGCTGTTCATCAGTGAGTGATGGTGGGTATTGCATCTATTCTACTGATTGGCAGTACGTTTTCTCTTCCGACTGTAAAGACTCATGTCTGACTTGCAGGTCCTGCCACAGTAGCTACAGGTGTTCATGGCACTAGGGGCTATTGTACTGATAGGCTGCTTCCTTTGGTCACTTTTCTGTTGTAATTTGAGTGACTATTTCTCATCGGGATGTTGGAGTCATGATTGAGAAGGCAGCACCACTTTGTCCTGTCTCTTGCTAAGCCCTCCCAAAGGTCTGGGTTGATTCCAAAAGCCTTCATATCCTTCTTTCAGACATCTTTGAATCACAATTTTGGTTGCTGTATTCTTCTCTCCCCACCTGCAATTTGCATCATACCTTTAAGCTGAAGCACTTTTTCTGTTTCTAGGCTCTAGGCACCTCACCAAATAGGTGTGGAATTTCTCAAGGACAGTCTATAGAAGGAGGATGGTTGAGTTTGGAGCCAGTCTCAGTGAGCAGCATGTGAGAGCTGACAGGGAAAACCTCATGTGAAGACTTCTGTGAAGATTTGGGGGAGAAAGGTAGCTGACCCATATTTAGTTATATCATGTCCATCTCAAGAAAGGAGTACCTGTGATGCTTTCTTCCTTTTTATGTATTCTATATTAAATCAGAAATACATTAATTTAACACACAATGGATGTGTCTACATGAGATGCGTTACTTCACAGCAGACTAATTTGCTGCACGGTAAAGCACCACTGCCTACACATGAGTAGCAATTAGGGTGCAGTAGACTAGTTTACTGTGCTGCCAGATAGTTCTGTCAGATACAAGTGGTATCTGCCAACCTAGTAAATTACTGTGCTTAAATGCACGTGTAGACAATGACCTTGGTATTAATTTACTCCGGGTATGTTCAGTTACATTGATTGCACATACAGGCGTACCCAGTCAGGGTAGCAGTGGAGAGGAAATTAAAGGCAACTGCGAACTAGTGGCAGACAGGTGGCTCTCCTGAGGGTGTTAAAGCCAGAATCAAGAGAACATAGAAAGACTTTAACATCAGCAGGCTCAATAGAGGAGGGTCACACAGAGGATCAACAGGATGCCATTAAACAGAAATAAGGTAGGTAAGTGATAGTTTGGTTCAGTGAATTGTATTCTTCAAGGATTACAGACCTAGCAGGCTGCAGTGGGCTGGCAGAAAGGCCAGGTCCCCAGGGAGGTGACATGGGGTACAAAATAAAGCTTCCGGCCCTAGGGGTCAGGCACAAACATAGAAAAGAAATATTCATCATCAGCATCATCATTATTTACCTGTCCTTGATTCAAGGGTTGGTGGTACAGTAAGACAGATCTCTCCACAGTTTATCCTTCACGTATCCTGTTTTTTGATTGATCACCACTCCCATCAACTCCTCTATCCATACTCTATGTTCCTTATCTCTTAGTCCTCTTCTCCTTTTCCTTCCAGACATAGTTGAATCATTTTATTCTTTAGGCCACTGTCTTAAGAAGTTCTTCTAACTCCTCTCTTAATGGCATTGATAAGAACTTTGCTCTGCCGATCTTCTCTATCACACAAATTATGGGGGAGGGCAGTCACACCGCAGGAAAGGCTGGGGATACAGACTGACTCGGACATGCTCTCAGCATGGGGCGACCAAAACTTGATGGCCTTAAATGCAGAGAAGGGTAAGGTGCTGCACCTTGGTAGGAAGAACCCCCAGCATACTTACAGGCTTGGCAGTGCTACACTCACTAGCACCATGACCGAAAGAGAGTGGGGGGGAGGGGGGGGATGGTCTTGATTGACCACAAGATGAATATGAGCCACCAATGTGATGCTGTGGCTGGCAAAGCTAACCAAACTCTGGTATGCATCCACCGATGCATCTCAAGCAAAACTAGGGAAGTCATCCTCCTGCTTTACTCAGCCCTGGTGAGACTGTAGCTGGAGTACTGTGTCCAATATTAGGCCCCCCATTTCAGAAAGGATGTGAAAAAGCTTGAGAGAGTACAGAGGAGAGCCACTCATATGATCCAAGGCCTGGAGGGAAGGGACTGAGACTGAGGAACTTGGGACTCTTCCTTCTGGAGAAGAGAAGGCTCAGGGGGGACTTGATGGCAATCTATAATTACATAAAAGGGGCACATCAGGACCTGGGAGAACAGCTGTTCACCAGAGCTCCCTAAGGGATAACATGGTTTAACAGCCATAAACTCCCGGAAGACCGATTTAGACTGGATAAAAGAAAAAAGTTCTTCATGGTGCAAGTATCCAGGGTCTGGAACAGACTCCCCCCAGACTCTGGACGCCTCCAAACAACAGGTGGATATATTTCTTGCTGAGGTCACTTGATCCCAGCTGACTTCCCACCTTTTGGGCAGGGGGGTGGACCCAATGATCTCTTGAAGTCCCTTCCAGCCCCTAATGTCTGTGAAATCTATGAAATCTACAATCGTTAGATTTTTTTGCAGTCCACAAAATTCTCAATATTTTCTGAAAAGACTGCATTCCGAATGTTTCTAGTCTCTGAATGTATTTCTTTTTAAAGGTCCAGCTTTTGAAGCCATATATAGCCATCATCCACACAGTTGTCTTCAGAAAAATCTTATTTTGGTTTTCAGGCTGACCCTTTTATCCTTCCAGTTCATATGAACTCCCTCAACTAATAAGCCTAGATACAAAAACTCTTCAACTCACTCAGTTCTTTCCCTTCCATCAGAATCTTCAGGTCTTGTTCTTCTGTTTATGGCCATTGGTTTTGTCTTCAAGATATTAATTGAGAGTCCATACTCTTTCTTTAGAGTCCATACCCTTTCCCTCCTGCATCTATTAAACAAATCTCATAGTTCTACAGATGGGGTAATCAAAATTACACCTGTACATCTCAAATTAATTATGAATCTGTTGCCTATCTTAATGTTTCTAGTATGCTTCTCATTTCTGTCTTTGCTAGAATGTTGAATAGATAAGGCAAGGGCACATACCCTTGTGCCTTTACTGACTGAAAACCACTATAGCATTACTCCTGCCACTTTTACACTTGACTTCTGATTTCAATAGGGCTTACACAATGATTCCACTAAGTTTGGCTGGAATCCCATCTTGAGCATTGTCAGATTTTAGTTATCATGTCCCACTGAATCAAATTCCTTAGTGAAGTCAACAAAGCAAAAATATAATGGTTACCTGTATTCTCAGGCTTTGCTCATCATGATCCTGAGGTTTCTCACTGGAGAAAGCTTGCCAGTTGACAGCTTCTTTCAATCTCTGTCTCACTTTGTACATCTTTGGAAAAGAATTATTCCTTTTTTTGTGTGTGTTGCTCAGTATTCATGTCAGAGGAGGTATAGGCTGCCTACAGGCATTCATTTCTACAGGAAGAAATTTCTTCGGATAGGAAAATAGCCCAGGAGCTGGACTGTACAGTGCTCCTCCAGCACCATGGCTGAAGAGCTCCACAGACAAAACTTTTCTGCCAGGGGGCACTAAAGAGCAGTTCCCCCTGAGCCACTCCTGCCCTTAGGGCAGTACATTAATTGACAGCCTGCCCTCTCCCCTGCCTGAGAAGAGGGCAGGCTGTCAAGTGGCAGTTGGCAGCTGCTGAAATCAGGTTATTGGCAGAAGTGGGGGTAGTTTTTGTGGTGGGAACCATCCTAGTTCTCCCCCACCAGAGAATAGCCCTGCTCCTTACACAGTTCCAGGCTAACCTAGAGGATCTGGGGGCAGAGGAGAGATGCAGCAAGGCATTGGGAGACTTGCAGCAGGGGTATGGCAGTTTGCCATGGTCCCAGCTGACCTAGAGCAGCACAGGGCAAGGCAGGGCATTTTGCTGCAGTGGCAAGACTCCCAAGCCTTGCTGTCATGGGGTTGCTTCACCCCACCCTGCTCCCAGTTGGCTGGATGGTGCAGGCAGGAAGGGGAAGCTGGAGGGACTAGGAGCTAGGCTGGGGAAAGCCTCCACACACCTGGCTTCTGGCTCCCAGCATGCCCAGCTTCCCTTTGTTCCCTTGCCACTCAGGTGACCATTGGGGGCAGTGATTTAAAAGCTGGAGGGGCAGGTTGCCAGGCATACAGAGCCTTTCCCTAGCCTGGCTCCTGGCCCTTCCCCCCCCAACCCTTGCTGCCATACTTCCCAGCTGAGTGGAGGGTTGGGGAATTAAAAGCCAGTGGCTGGAAGTGGGATCCCCAAGCCCCATTCCCAGCTGTTGGCTTTTAAATCTCTACCCCACCACCCAGCAGACAGCAAGGGGGAGCCAGTAAAAGTCTCCTGCCTTTTCCTGAAACCCTGTTTGCAAGTGTTTTTGGGGAAGAGACACAGAACACTGGCTGCTGCTTTTTCCTCTCCCAATGTATAAGAGGGGGGAGCAGCTGCCCCCCCCACACTTCTCAAAACTGGAGTGACCCTGGTCTCAGGGAGGCAGGGACCCTTTCCCTGGCTCCACACTTCCCAGTCCCCAGGAGGCATTGAGAGAGGGGAGCGTTGTATAGATAGTAAGTCTCTTGGGAGAAACTGTTTCCCAGGAGTGTTTTAACCCTGGTTGTTGCTGAATTATTTTTTCTCCTGGGGTGGCCATTTTTGATCTGGAAGAGAAGCCTGAATGGCTGTAGACTTTTGGTTTCTATTGGGAGAAATTGATTCTCCTGGTAAAAACTGAATGCCTGTACCTGGCCAATGGAGCAAATTATGACAGCAGTTCTTTCTAAGAGTATGTTTCTGCTGGAGAATAAAAAATGGGTGAGTGACCTCTGATTTATTCTTGCATGGGAATAATCTACATTCAGGATGTAGATGCTTCTTATTTCTACCCCGGGCCATCCCCCGGGGGTGCGAATCAGGGTGACATCCGTGGACCCCGTGCTTTGAGGGGCCCCGCAGAGCTGGGTAGAGTGGCGCGGTGACTGAGCTGCCACCAGCTTCATGTCCAGTTGCTCAGAACCACCCCTGCTGCTGAATCCGCCACCAGTTTCCTCGTATCCAGGGGTGGGGTCCCACGCAGGCTGATTTGCCCCAGGCCCCACACCCTGATCAGGTTGTCTCTGCTTCTGCCCAAATAAAAAATAACATGGTCTTACATGTTTCAATATTATTATTCCCATAAGCTACAGTGAATCCAGCCATAAAGAAAATGCATTCAAAATATTTTGAAAAATAACAAACGGCATTCTTTAGCAGAAGCTAAGGCCAAAATATTCCATACAAACTCTTGTCATTTTCGTAATCTCGTTGACCTGGGATACATTTCAACCATGCTTGTTTCTTCAAAGTGTTTGCTGATACGATGCAATTAATAAATCACCTTTCAACTTCTATTACTTTTAGAAAATATTCATTAATAAAGTTATTTTGAGAGCTGATTTTAACATGCTATCATTCTGCTGAAAGATCCATCAACGAATCTAATATTTATCTCAAATACCGAGGAGAGCAGTGACCCAATATAAGCTGTGTTGCCTGGCAATCAGAATTTGTCATTTTAAGTTATTTTCACAGCAGTCCGTTCATATCCTTGGTGAATAAATGCAGGTATTATATTATTGACCTGATTGGAGGTCTTTGACAGATCTGAATGAAAAAAATCAATGTACTACTGATGATTCTGGGCTTAGCTTCTAGAATGATATATTTCATCCATTAGCAATAAAAAAAAACTCTGGTATTTGGGAGTAGGGGCAGCCGTATTTGCTCCATTTACAACAGAGATTGTAAGCTGAAGGACTTTAGGGCCATCAGCTTAGTGAATTATTTGAGTTTGTCCTTTCAAATTACTAGGAAAATACTGACAATCAAGCAAATTATTCTGGAGTTAGAAGAGCTGACTTGGAAGCTGCAATTAAAGTTCCCGATGAACCAAATTTCCAGAGACTGCAATAATAGTAGGATAAGGGCTTGAGTGGAATTTCATTTAAAATTATAGAATACTTTCAGTTCTAAATTTCTGTCCCTCAGCATGCATCTCAGCACATATGCAAACCTGCTTTCTCTTTCCTGTAATGTCTCACAATGCCCAATTTTTCGAATCATTAACTTGAAAATATGCAATATCCTGCTATCTAAAAAGCATGTTTTCAAATGTGAACAGCCAGAAACACTAGAAACTCAGTACTTCTACTATCAAACTGAGTACCAGACCTGAAAAACTGGTTCTATATTAGTTCCACAAGTGCAGCTGAGGTATATGCATCTCAAATATCCTGCTTCATTTATTCAGACTATACCTTATACTATTTGATCGCTTTGCTGCTGTTTCTAGATTGTTCTTATTTTACTTAGATCTCAATCTCTCAGGCAACATTATCAAATTATTATCAAATAATAATCAAAATACCTGGCTATTCTATAATGCTTTTCACCATTAGCTATTAAAGCATTTTATGATGGAGTATCACTTTAGTTTTATAGAATTTAGTCTTACAGATAGGAAAAGTTGTAATTAATTTGTCTAAAATCACCCATAGGCTAATGGCAGAGCTGGCCATAAAACCCTAGGGCACTTGTACATGTGACAAGGGTTTAGTCCTCAGGGTTTTATTGTATGCCCCCTAATTTGAAATGGTGGTGGTTTTTTAATTGAAACTCACTGTTTCCATTTTTATGTCACATTATGGTGAGGGGCCTGATCTCTTTTTTTTTTTTTGGGGGGGG
>NW_005841864.1:1819586-1835505 GCF_000455745.1 Alligator sinensis
GCGGGGGAGCTGCCAGCAGGCCAAACAGCCCCTGAGCTGCCGGGGGCTCTGGTCCTTCCCTCAATGGCAGTGGCACCCCCAGGGCTGCCTGGGTGGGTTGCTAGTGGGCCAGGTGCTGTCCCAGCTCAGAGGTAGCACCAGGCCTGATCCAACTGTTCCCCAAGCCCACCCAGGGAGCAGCACCTGGTGAGCTTTCAGTAGGTGGACTTGGGAAACATTTGGATAGGGCTGGGTGCTGCCTCTGAGTTGGGACAGCACCCAGCCTGCTATCAGCCCACTTGGGCAGCCCCAGCGGGTGCCACTGCTGTAGATGGAAGGACCAGGGGCCCCCACAGCTCAGGAGCCACTTGAACGCCTGACAGATTGCCCCCTGCTGTAGAAGAGGTGAGCAGGCACCACTGGAAAAAAAATAAAATAAAAAAGGATTGGGCCCCTCACCACTTCTACCTGCAGCAGGTGCCTGCTGAAAGCAGAAGCGGTGAGAGGCCCAATCTTTTCTTTCTGCAGAGCCTACCCGCCTCTCCCAAAACTGGTGCACATGTAATGTGTGACACCATTAAGCCACACAAATGACTTTTTGCCACGTATACCTTGTGACAACTGTCACGTGTACAAGCACCCCTAGTTCCTTGAGTCTCTAGTGCTGCATTCAATAGGCCAAATTGCCTGAGAGACTGGAATGTAAGCAAATTATTCTAAAAAGTGTAAATCAGTATTGAGTAAGGGAGGCTAGCCTTGGGCCTCAGAGAGTGCCTAAATCCAATCAGTTTCTCAATGGGTCCCTCATGGACCCCACTAGTCTCAATCCAGCCCTTATGCTAAAATAGGCCTTCTTGGCCTGGCAGTGCCCCTGCAGGGCACCTATAGCTTTATGGGCAAGAGTGTGTGGCTCCATTCCTCCCTTACACCACACCCCAAGCATCACAAGTGTTATAATTTCAGATGTTAGCTTCTCTAAGCCCCTCTTATGACTCTCAGACCCTCTGGGTCTCTCCACTCTCTTTCTCTATCCCCTCATACCACCCGTCTAGGAGACTTCAGGCCCTCTAATCCCTCGCTCTGACTCTCCCTGGTCAGTGGATCCTCTGATACATTTCATGGTTCTGTCCCTTCTCTGTACTGGAGAATCCTCTGTACCCCACCCCAAACCCTTTGCTGGGCTGGTAGGCTCTGTTCCCTCATTCAGCCCCTCCTCTAGACTGAACCCTCTGTGCCTACTCAACCCCCTTGTCTCTGGACTGGTGGGCTCTATTCCCTTGCCCCTTATACTCCACACAGCCTCTTCTCTGCATTGGAGACCCTCTATATCCCCTTTCAACCCCTTCTTTGGGCTGGTGGACTCTGTTCGCTCGCTCAGCACCTTCTCTGAACTAGGGAATCCTTGTATCTCTATTCAGCCCCTTCTCTCTGGGATGGGGAATTTTCTGTCAGCTTTAAGCCTGTCTCCAGCAAAGCTCAAGGCTTGTCACTCAGACAATAAAACCATCATAAAACAAAGGCTCCTTGCCTGCATAAACCTTTTTTTCTCTGCCCTGGGTAATATTATTTGGCTCACAGAAGCAGAGCAGAGTCCTTCTGCTCCCCATATCTGCTTGGGCCCTTCAGGAGTCCTTCTGCCCCTGCTGCAGAGAACGCCTCTTCTCAGGACTAGGCTCCTGGCTGGCTCAGGCTTATCTGGCCCCAGCCTGGCCTTCTGGTCAGGTGAGCTTCCAGCCAACCCCCACACCACCTGGAAGCTGCCTATGAGGCAGCTTCTCCCCTTCAAATGGCAGGCACACCACAGTGCCCTGCTACATACTCCAAGGAACTAGTGAAGAAGTGGGGCTATACCATTGGTTCAACCATCTGTGACTGCAGCACAGAGCCTCAGACAATACAATACCTGCTGCAATGACCACTGCTTGAGGGCACATGTACAACGAAAGTTCTCACAAAGTACAATAAATGAGAACAAGCATGTGTAACAAAATGGTCAAATGTGGTGTAGAGACATGCGAAGAAGAAGTTACACTACTGTCAGCAGGTACACCTTGGCAGAGCACTGCATATCCCCAGGGGTACATGTACTCCAGTTTGAAAACCACTGTTTTATGCCTTAGAATACACAGCTAGTAAGAAGCCTTCCCAATTATGGGCTTTTATTAAAATTTTCCTTTCGTCAAGAAGTGTCTAAATCCCTAAATTATCTCACTGTCTTAAATGGAACTACTTAGGAAATAAGTTCCTACTCATCAGCTGGCCTACCTGTGATCTTTTTATAACCACTAAAACACCACTAACTTATTAGAACGACTATTCTACTTTCAGTCAAATCAAAATGATCCCAAGGTAAGGGTGGCAGAATTGGACCCTCAGTTTTTACCCAATGATCAAAATGTCACATTGTCCTTATACTAGCTTTGAATATTAAGAACTTTCACTATGCTTGGCTTCACTTTGACTTCATGGGTAAGGTTTCAGCTAATGATGCTATCAGGTAGTAGTGGTACACAATGCAAAACAACTACAGGGAGCAGGGTGGGGGAGCCAAGGCCAATGCTGCTGGCCCTGGGTCCCCAACCCCCTGTCTTGTCCTTGGCGCAGCTTTGGAATCATGGCGACGCTCCACCACACTTGGAGCACTCTGATTGGCTGTTTCCATCACCCAATTAGAGTGCAAATAAAGTGTTATGGACAGACAGACAGACAGACAGACTTAGGCTTTTATAATATTAGAATTTCCAAATACATGCATGTATGTACATGTCTGTATATATATATATATATCGATATATAGATATATACAGATAAATGCTTCTATATACACATGCAAACATGCACAGATATTTGCTTGATATTTGTGTTTCTCTTGATTTTGAATGGAGCCTCAAGCAACTGAGTTTCATGTTCAAAAGATATCTAGCTCCAATAGATTTGTGTCATTTGTAGTTAGCCTTGTTGATCACTTCGTCACATTGACGATTCATGGTCATCTTGGGGCTCTGACACCAAGATCCCTTTCTGCTGCTGTGCTGCTGAGAAGGTCATCCCCCAGCCTGTAAATGTATTGGTGGTTCTTTTTGCCCAGGTGCAGCACTTTTCACTTGTCTTTGTTGAACTGCATCCTATTTCATCTGACTTTGGTCCTCTTTCCTGCCAGGGGCAGGGGGTCAGACACGATGATCCATTGTGGTCCCTTCTGACTCTACAATCTATGAATCTATGAATCATTCTTCCCATGTTTCCAACCTGTCCAGATCCACCTGAATCTATTCCCTACCCTTTGGTGTGTTAACTTTGCCCCATAATTTGGTATGTGAACTTGAGCAGGGTGCTCTCTACAGCCTTGTCCAAGTCACTGATGAAGACACTGAATAGCACTGGTCCAAAGACTGAGCCTTGCAAGGACTTCATTGCCCACATCTTTCCAGGTCAATATCAACCCGTCCACCACCACTCTCTGGGTACAACCCCTAAGCCAATTTGCCACCCACCTGACCATGTAGTCATCTACATCACATCCTGTCAGTTTATGTACGAGAACAGAATGTGATACCATATCGAAGGCCTTCTTAAAGTCTAGGTAGATGACATCTACCTTGACTGCTGTGTCTAAGAATTTTGTGACCTGGTCATTAAAAAAACAAAGTTAATCAGGCAGGATCAACCTGAAATGACCCCATGCTCATTTCCTTTCAGCATTATTTCCCCTGCTGGGCTCCCACAAATGTGATCCTTAATGATTTTTTCCAGAGTTTTCCAAGGATAGAAGTGAGACTAACCGGCCTATAGTTTCCTGGTTCCTTCCTCCTCCCCTGCTGGAAAATAGGGACCACCCTGGCCCTTTCCCAATACCCTGGGACCTGACCAGAGTACCAGGAGTGCTTGAACAGCCATGCCAGCAGCGCTGCTAAAATTGGCCAGTTCCTTCAGCACCCTTGGATGAAGTTCATCCAAGCCCCGCTGATTTGAACACATCCAGCCCCTCCAACAGGCCCCTTCACTAAGTCTGCACTAACAGTTGGTGGGCTGGTGTCCCTCCTGTGTCTATGATCCAATTGGGAGATTTGTCTTGTTCTGTGTCTAGGAATACAGATGCAAAGAACTCATTGAAGAGCTCAGCTTTGTCCCCCTTCTCTGTCACCAATTGCCTTAGTTTGTCCTGTAGAGGTCCTATGCTATCCTCCACCTTCCTTTTGCTCTCTATATACCTGAAGAAGGACCTTTTGTTGTCCTTAATTTTTGTTGCCAGCCTAAATTCTAATTCTGTTTTGGCCTTCCTGATTCCCTGCAAGTGCAAGCCAGGGACTTGGTGGCTGGAGAGGAGGCACTCGCTCTGGCACAGGCTGGCCACCTACCCTCCTGACCTGGTCCAGATGTAATAAAAAGTGAGACGGTTCAAAACAGTACATCATGTCAAGAGGGTCCTATATTGGAATGTTTCAGCCACTTTTGGAATGTCTGAAAGGGCCATGACACAGAGGGATAAGTGCGTGTTTGAGTGCCCAGGGTGGCAGCTGCACCCTGGACACTGCCAATGGCTACACTGCTGGCAGCACTGCTCTGAGAGTTGGAGACTGGGGTGGTGCCCCAGTCACCCCGCACCTTCTGTTACTCTACTGCTTGTACACTGGATAGCTGACAGCCTCTTAATTCTCAAGCCATACAGATCCAGAAATAAAACATGTTCATACAATATATACTGGCAAAATTCTTGGCAATATTTTTCCTTCTTCTGGAGCACTGAGAAGACTGGGAAGGCACCCCAAATCAATTTCTTCTGCAGTATTGAGGTGACCAGGCATCTGTAGATCACAATCCTACCTACCTCCTATATTGCTGAGAAACCACAGAGGAAAGTAAAGATGCTGATCCTCATCAGTTGACAGAAGAGCCTTTGAATGTCTACCTCTTAGGATTTCCTATAGCAACAGGTGCAGTAACTGCTATAGATATTAGGTATTAATACCAATGTGATGATCTGATTTCCTTGTGACAGCTCATTAAAATATACTCTAGGGAGATACAGCATCTGGTCTAGTGATTTTCCTTCATATTTCAGTTAAGGAGGGAAATAGTCATGAAAATCCATTTAAAAAAACCTGAAAATTGTTGAAGTGGGATTATGTGTGTAACCCACACAAAATGTGCAAGGCATTTTGCATTGTAAAATGTGTTGTATATAGTTTTGTTTAAATAAGATTGTATATTTTTTTTCTGCTGTGCTGCAGGTTTTCTATAATTTAGTATCTTGTTTTCTCTGCCCTGCTTGGGCAACCTGGAAAGAGACAGTAGAAGTTTTCAACTAACAGTCATACCTCTGTTCAACCTCACAGGCTACAATACTGCCACTGTGCAAAGGTAATTATTGCATGTAGAATGGGTCAGGATTTGGAGCTTGTTGTGGCTGAAGCAGTTCTTGTGTCTTAGCTAGGCTCAGCTACCCTTCTTCTTCTACATCTTCCCAGGGTGCAACAAGGGGTCCCTTGCACTGCAGAAAGACCCACACTCCTTAGCAGCTTCTCAAAATGCAGTGAAACCCAAGGAGCAGCTTATAGGACTCTCTTGCTCAGTAACAAATACAGGGGCACAGGCCCCCCAGAACTATCCCTTGGGTGAGCTCCCATGCCTCAGATTGCCTGGGCATGGGTAGAGTCTCCCCAAAAGGGGTGCAAACTAGAGACTGTACTTTGTAGTTGGTAGTGTTAAATTGCATTTGGTGTTTTCCTTGCCTTTGCTTTCTGTAATAAATCTGTCCTTTGTATTTACTCTGCTTTCAAGGAGAGGGTTTTGTTTATGCAGGACACCCCAGCCAAACTCCACGATCCCAGATTTCAGGCTGGGGGCTCGAGTCACAGTGAAAGCTTATTGGGAACTCCAGAATTTGAACCTGACCCTTGTTGCTGCTGACTGGTGCCTGACCAAAGGGTTACATGTGGTTGAAAGTGGAATCTTGTGTAGGTATTGAGAAGAGCTAAACATTTCTAATTAGTTTTCATGAGGCTGCCACTCTTCTACCAAGGCTAGCTATTACAACATATATTCCTGTATGTCCAGTGAAATTTAGCCATTCATGCCTTTAGAAAAATCTTTGGTCTTTTCTTAGCGCTTTAAGTCCACACAGTGTTTTAAAATATATATATACTATCTTAATAGTGTAAGTAGAAAGGCAAGAAATTATAGTGGATATAGATGTGATGAACATCTATATACTGCAGTGATTAATTTATAATGTAACCATTTCACTAACCAAGACTGTTTTGCTACACCTAAAATCTGTGGTTTAACTCCTCCCCCCCATAACCACATGTAATGTTTCAGTTCAGTTTAATTCAATGGTTGTTTTAATCTGTATTCACTTTGTCCTAGTGATGTACAGACCACAGACAAGATAATTTTCTAATTACCCCAATAATCTAATTTCAAAAGGTTTTAAAAGGCAGAGAAGTTAAAATTGGGGCAGGGAAGTTAAAATTTACCACAACTTGAGCACATGCTTAAAAGACCAAAACCCAGACAACTGGATTTTCTAAAATTTTAAACTTTATTTTTCAAGAAAAAAAAACTTTAATGGGGTGAAACAAAGGTTGCAAGACAAACTTACTGTACCATAGGATTCAAAGAGAATCCGCTGGTGGTTGCACTGGAGGAGAAGGCAGACCTCTTTAACAAATTCTTCACCTCCGTTTTCTTGTGCAGGGACTGGGACTCCCCCACCGTGATTCAAGACAGACTCGAGGGGAACGCCTCCAGACCAAAGGTTGAGGAGGACTGGGTTAGAGTGCTTCTGGAGGGGCTGGACGTGTTCAAATCAGCAGGTCCAGATGCTCTTCACCCCAGGGTGTTGAGAGAGCTAGCAGGGGTTATTGAAGGGCCCTTGGCATGGCTTTGTGAGCGCTCGTGGTGCTCAGGCCAGGTGCCAGATGATTGGAAGACAGCCAATGTGGTCCCCATCTTTAAAAAAGGGAGGAGGGAGGACCCGGGCAACTATAGGCCCATCAGTCTTACCTCAATCCTGGGGAAACTCTTTGAGAAGATCATCAAGGAGCACATCTGTGATGGGCCGGCATCGGGGATGATGCTCAAGGGCAACCAGCATGGTTTCATTAAGGGCAGGTCATGTCAGACCAACCTGATTGCCTTATATGTTCAGGTCACAAAAGAATTGGATGCAGGTGTCGCCATGGATGTAGTTTTTCTGGACTTCAGCAAGGCCTTTGACACTGTCGACCACCCCATCCTCATTAAAAAACTAGGTGACTGTGACACCGATGCCTACATGGTCAGATGGATTGTGAATTGGCTGAAGGGTCGTACTCAGAGGGTGGTGGTGGAGGGGTCATATTCGACCTGGGGAGAAGTGGGCAGTCCCCCAGGGCTCAGTCCTTGGGCCTACGCTGTTCAATTTCTTTATCAGCGATTTGGACGATGGAGTGAAAAGCAACCTGTTCAAATTTGCTGATGATACCAACATTTGGGGTGAGGTGGGCACGTTAGCAGGGAGGGAAAGACTGCAGAAAGATCTGGATAGGTTGCAAGGGTGAGCTAACAAAAACAGGATGCGTTTCAATACTGACAAGTGCAGGGTGCTGCACTTGGGCAGTAGTAACCAGCAGCACACTTATAAGATGGGAAACTCCCTTCTTGAGAGCACGGAGGCAGAAAGGGATCTTGGAGTCATACTGGTCAGGCCGCAGCTGGAGTACTGTGTCCAGTTCTGGGCACCCCACTTCAAGAGGGATGTGGACGACATTGAGAGGGTCCAGAGGAGGGCCACCCGCGTGATCCGGGGACAGCAGGGCAGACCCTACAATGAGAGGCTACGGGACCTGAACCTGTTCAGCCTTCACAAGAGAAGGCTGAGGGGGGATCTGGTGACCGTCTATAAACTCACTAGGGGGGACCAGAAGGGGTTGGGGGAGACCTTGTTTCCCCCAGCGCCCCCCGGGATAACAAGGAATAACGGCCACAAGTTGTTGGAGAGTAGATTTAGATTAGACATCCGTAGGAACTACTTCACAGTCAGGGCGGCTAGGATCTGGAACCGACTTCCAAGGGAAATGGTGCTGGCTCCTACACTGGGGGTCTTTAAGAAGCGACTTGATGCCTACCTGACTGGGGTCATTTGAGCCCAGTTTTCTTCCTGCCCAGGCAGGGGGTTGGACCTGAAGATCTACAAGGTCCCTTCCGACCCTACTTCTATGATTCTATGAGAAAGGGAGCAAAATAAAATATTAACTAAAATCCAGATGCACGGTACAAACATCTCTCAACATTTATAATATTTTTTATAGAAAGTGGATAAAAACTTGTTAAAGATGTGTGACAGCTGCCTTATTCATCCAAAATTCATATAAGAAGCAATTTTATTCTTTTATTTAAAAAGATGGATGACACAACAGAAGCCATTACCCAAAGCAGAGCGCATATACAAGGCTGGTAAGAAACTGAGCTATCAGATGAAGGAGTTCCTCTTTCTTAATGGAGGTGAATGTACCTGTGAACAGCAGTAGGCAGAGAGCAGGTATAAAGAAGTTGTGAAAAAAATGGAAGCCAGCAAGAGAATTGGAAATGTGGCCACAAGAGAAGGTGAGGAAGAAGAGTTTTGGGGTAAAATGCTGCTGGAACTGTGAGCCGAGAAACTGCCTCCTGATGTTTGACCCCTGCTGTGGTATAGGAAACAAGCTTTTGAATATATTCTTTGTAAAAAGAAGGACTGCATTAAAGAAATACCTACATTTCTCATCAATTTCTCTTCCTAAAGGAAACCTTAAAGACCACAAATTGGTTTTCTGGCTGACCATCCAGCTCAAAATGTGCAACAATATATAGCACTTTCTTTGTCCTTTAACGCAGCTGCCTTAGTTCAAAATAAAATGACATGATTACTGTCCATGTACTGAATCATATCTATAGAGTGTACTCTCATTTCTTTAGTCTTCCCATGCAGTAATTCTGCTGTAGGTAGGATCTTGGGGCATTTATACATGTGCTCTGGAGGGGAGGCAGGGGGGCTTTAATTAGAACAGCTCCTGGAGCATCTTGTGTATCAGCATTCCCACACTGAAAAATGTCAGCAGGGACGCTTTAACTAAAGCCCCATTATTCAGCGTGGGGATGTTGATATACAAGATGCTAGAGTCTACTGAAGTGTAGTAATTGCCACACGCCAGCAGACTTGATTAATCGAGTCTGCTCTGACACACTGTAGTTACAGTGCATCAGAGCAGCCTTGTTGCTCATGTATAGGTGCCCTAGGATGTCATCTAGGATGGCTCTGAAGTTCCTAAATCCTTGTTTAACCCTTCCTTCCCTTCCATTCTGCATTCCTGTACAGCAAGATATGCCCTAGAGCTTTATCTACTAATTTTGGTGCATAGGTTTGACTACAACCTTGTTTGTATTTCTGACGACCATTTGAGAATATATCATCACTTCTTCATCTCGCTGTAACAAGAAAAGTGTGTATAACACACATCCAGTCTTTGGACTATGGATTTGATGAGGAAGTTATCTTGTTAATTAAAAATGCCTGAAGACTCTGAATGGCTTTCTTGTGGATCATCACAAGGTTATTATAGACTTACTGCACTCATTACAAAGATGTCCATAATCCAGAAATATCCTTGTCTTAACTTTAAGGACATCTCATCCAACTGTTTTTAATAGCTGTTGCTGACAGGTATTTTCATAAGAGACACTGATTAAAAATTTTAGTACATATGGCTTTAAATGTGTTTTAAACGTATATACCTTTGGCTTGTGTCAAGCATAAAATGTGAAAAGTCTGCTGTTAAAAGTTGACTATTTACCTAAAATACATACTCTTCTTAGCAGGCATTGATACTGCTAAAAAAGGGTTAATTTGGTTCTGAAGACTGAAAGAAGCAGGTATCATCCAGATATAAAAGTGGGCATGGCTACCTTGAAAAGGGGAGAAATGCCAAGCAACCTTAATGTACTGAAAGTTCTGCTCCAGACTAGCACCGACTGATGCCATGACACAATTGCAATATATAGAATTAGATTAGAAAGGAGTTTCTCTAGGGTCAGCACATGCAGGATGTGCTGTTCCCAAAACCATCCCAAGCAAATGCTTATCTATCCTCTTCTTGAAAACTCCCATTGAAGGAAATTCCCCAACTTCCCTAGGCAGCTGGTTCCATTGTCCTACTGCTCTTTCATTTAGGAAGTGAACTAATCAGACATGCTGCCATTTAAACCCACTGGCACATCTCATGCCCATGTGGCAAAGGCAAATAATGTTTTATTCCATCTTCCTTATAGCAGCCTTCCAATTATTTTAAAATTGCTCATGTTCCCTCTCAATCTCCTTTTCTCCGAAGAAAATGTACCTACTCTCTTAAACCTTTTCTTGTATGACTTGCTTTCCAACCCCTTTATCATCTTTGTCCCTTGTCTCTGGATTGTCTCATTTCTCTAGATCTTTCTTAAAATGTGGCACCAACAATGAACACAGGACAATAGCTGAGGCCTACCCAGCCTTGAGTGGAGTAGTACTATTCATCTTAAGGCTTGTATACAGTGCTTCTGTTAGTGCAACTCCAAACTTCACAAACTTCATTCCCCCTCCTTTTTTGCTTTTATGTAGCTCTGGAACCTCTTTTCCCTTGCTGCTGGGGAAGGGGATGGTGAACAGCAGTAGAAGTCTTCCCCTTGGGCTCTGAAGCTGCATGTAATCAGGGGCTTCGGACAGACCCCACACTGACCCGCTGGAGAGCTCATAGAGCTCCCCGTGACCAGCTGGTGAGCTCAGAATCATGGCAAGGGAGATCATGGCATATCCTGTTCGGCTATGTGGCACACAATGAGTTCTCTTTACCACTGAATGAGATAGGGCCACACTCCTGTTGCCAGGATACTGGCTCTGCCTATGCTTCTTGGAGTATACTGATGTAAACTACTAATTCAGTACAGAGGTACCATCAGTACAAAGGACGATCAGGACATTATTCAGAAAGAACTGGATGAGTTAAAAAACTTGAGTCATAGAAATGCAATGAAATGCAATAGTGCAGACTGCAAGGTCAGGCACTTGGGACTAACAACAAAGGGTGCCTGTAGACATGCAGGACAACTGCTCCAACAGGCTGCAATTACAGCATGTCGGAGAATATTCGATTAATCGGTTTTGCTGCAGAATGCTAATTAGTACACTCCAGCAGCCACAGCGTCTCATGTATTCAGCGTCCCTGCACTTCAAAATGACAACAGGGGCACTTTAACTAAAGCTTGTTCAACAAGCTTTAGTTAAAGTGCCTCTGCTGCCATTTTAGAGCCCAGAGAAGCTGAGTACACCAGATGCTGGGGGCACTTTAATTAGAGCAGATCCTGAGAACTGCTCTAATTAAAGCCCCCGCCCCCAGGACACGTAAAGACTTCCAAAAGTTTCTGTTATAGTCTCCCACTCACTGGTTAGAAATAAATTAAGAAGAGAAGGGATTGAAGTGTATTTTTTGATCACATGATGGCTGTAAACTGTCAGTGTGATGCAGCTGTGAGAAAAGCAGATTTGTAATCCCAGGATAGGTTGATCAAGGTGGTCCCAGCAGAAGAGGGAAATCATAATGTCATTGTAAAAAGGCACTGGAGAGACCTTACCTTAATGCTACCTACACTTCTCGTTATGCTTTTTCAAAGAAAGATTGATTCACAGCAGAGCAGGTGCAAAGATGGGTGGATGGTCAGGAAAAGAGAGCACCTATCTTTCAGGAGTCTAGAAGAACCCTATTTGTTGTGATGGTTCAGCTAGGACATAGGCAGCTAGGCCCACAGTAGGCCACTAGGAGTGATGTGGGTTCGGGGCATGAGCTACCAGAGCTGGGAGGAGAGATCCAAGAGAGACGGTCTGAGATGTAAGCTGAGGTCAGAAGCCCGGTGTTAGAGAACTGCTGCCAAGTCCTAAGAAAGACCTCAGGTCAAGGTCAAGGAAGCCCAGCCATGTCAGCATGCCAGGGAAACCAGAGAGAGCAGGGCCAATGTAGGTTCAGGGAGATCCAAGGTGAAGGCCCATGAAAGCAAAAGGCAAGGTGGGAGCCAGAAAACCAGAAAGCAGGGACCACAAGGCTTGCTGGGACAGGCTGCGGTACTGAAGGCTGCAGGTGTGCTCACAGGGTCGAGCCGTGCTTTTGATGTAATCTTTTTATGTAATTGTCTCTAGTGGGTTATGGAATAGAGAAAATCCCACACAATTTACTGATTCGTTTTGATGCACTGGCTGGGGGAGTAGTTAGCTGATTGCACGATTTCACAATGATTACACACTTAATTTATACAACACAATTTTATTTTAAAACTCTTTGCTACATATATAACACTGCTTAGCCTTAAGAAACACCACAAACATTAAAAACACAATAATTACATATATCAGAAACAATGCTCCAAATGCACTTCCTTCCCAAACAATGCTATAAGAATTAGTGTTACAAAAACAACTACAATTACAACTAAAAGTTAAATTTGAATCAATACTGTTATTTTTCATAATATACTTACAATCCTAGAATTCCGAGAAGCCAAATACCAAAATATGGTTTCATTCCTCAGTAGTACGATTTAATGGGTTGGCCTCAGTAGTACGGTTCAATAGGCTGGCCTCAGCAATACGATTCAATGAGCTGGGCTCACCAGTGATAGGACTACGTCCCCTTCCTTCAGTCCCTTTCGGGCGCTCCGCGGCTTCAGCGTGAACTAAGAGATTCATGTTCACGGAGAGGCTTGATTAGGCGATCAATCTAATCCGACCTTATACTTGCGATTCTTCCTTCGTTGTTCTGCAAGTGAAGTCACCTCCAAATGGGGACAGTAAGTTACAGGTTTTTATTGAGTGAGCTGCCGTCATTGGGCTCCTCCTACTCAATTCATCATAACTCCCAAATTTGGGCTCGGATCTTACTCAACAGAAATTACCTTTGTTGAGCATTTTAAAATTATTCTTGGGGAGACTTCCATATCACTGTAAATACTCTTTTCTTTTTACCAGTCTGGTTAAAAGGCCCCAGGCTTTGATTTCTCGGAATTTAGGACATTTACTTTCTTTGTAAAAAACTTCTAAAGGTACAATTTAGATTAAGGTTTTAGGCGAAGTCAGGACATTTCGCACGTAGCTCCAAAACAATGAGCTAGATAAGGAGATAGATCCTATCTTCTTCCTGAAACTGGCTAATGGGCAACCTTTACAAACATTCAAACTATTTCATTCAATATGACATCCCCCCGTGCCCATTAGGCAGTTTGATTACAATTATATTTCATTACTAAGCCTTACAAACTTATTATGATGATTCCATGACAACATACACAAAATTAATTTTCCCAAAATGATTAACCCAAACAATCCTATGATGCTTATTATAACATATATCACCCATTTTCCCGAAAATACAGTCTTTATAGTGTTCCATAGTTGTTGTCCTATCGATCCTATTTCATGTATAGTAGATTTAACACCATTCCCCACTGCATTTCCAATCGTGGCTAGTCCTTCTAACACCGAAGCTGATGGTGCATTGAGGATCTTGCTGGCGTTAAGTAATTTCAAGTAAGTAATGTGTTCTCCATAGTCCTTTGACAACATCACTAATTGTCCAGTTTCCAAGTTAAACGATATATGAGTCAAATTTAATTCCTGCAAGTCAATGTCCCACGCAGATAGTTGGGAATGCACCTTATTCTCCTCAGTCGTGCTCCAATGATCTGCAGCGATCCACGGGATACCTGTTTTGGACCAAAGTACTACCTCCATACTGGAGTGTAGATTATTAATTTTTGGCTCTATTATGCACACACATTTCCTTGCAAATGTGTCTCTCCATAACTGAGCTCCAGGCTCACAGGGTGAGTTTTGAGGGATATTATATTTTATTTCCATTATTTCCCCTGTATCTCTCCAGAACTGACCCTCTTGCTTACAGGGCTGGAGTTGAGGAATATCATATCCCATTTCTGCTATTTCATAATACTGGGTTGCTTCATCTTGGGGTGTTAAGTCAAAAGCATAATCATAGTTTAATATGTTCACTTGAACAGTTTTAGTGTAGATTTTGCATTTGCAATCAGTACATTGCACAATATGGGTCTGATTCCATGCTTCCAATTCAGAACATTTATCATTTAATTTTACTTGGTTGGTGTTTACTTGTGTGCAATTATGCTTGGTACACCGCATGGTGGGTAATGTACCTGTATGTTTTCCTCCAATGCGGGTATGTACTGTCCAACCCATTAGTGGGTTCACTGAACAAAGCCATTGTACACTTCCCTGATTTTCATGACTAAATAGCATAATTATTTGACTATGACATTCTACATAAGGTATATGTCCAGCATCTGTGAATTTCTTCCTTAAATTTGTTACAATAAGTTGTTCAAAGGTGCTGGATTCATGAAATTGTGTACAGGTAATGAACTGTAATCTAGCTTGGATTTTCCTCATGTTAGAATTAGTGATATTTTCATTCTGTTCAGTTAATGTTATGAAATTTTGCATTCTTTGTGTAATGTTTTTTGTAATGGTTACATGTGTAGTGGCAAATCCCAAAAGTGACATGAATTCAGGTTTTACTGTTTCTTCCCATTCTTTATCTTGATTTTGCTGTGCCCAGTCTGTCCAGACTGACCTACGCTTTCTTTGTGGTTGCGTGCAGTTAATGTTATATGTAATGCGCATGGCAGTACGGGAATATTCAGGAAATTTTAAATGCCAGGCTATTGTGCTTTGTTCTTGGTGCGGTGGATCCCTTATAATTAAGAGATAAGGTAATATCCCTTTTCTAGTATGTA
Organism: Alligator sinensis; assembly: GCF_000455745.1. Lineage (NCBI taxonomy): Eukaryota > Metazoa > Chordata > Crocodylia > Alligatoridae > Alligator > Alligator sinensis. Next base: position 1,834,371 of record NW_005841864.1, read on the forward strand.
CTATAGTCCGACACCAAGTGCTAGTAGTAAGCCGGCCACTGTTCTGGACAGTGTTAGGTTTCCAGAAAAGTTTATTCCACTTACATTGGATGATACCATAGGGGTCTACTGTAGCATTTTCAAATAACCCTACTGGTATAATAGTTAATTTTACCCCAAATACACCTTTTTCTGGGTGTGTTCTCACAAAACCCCATGGTGTTGGATAATACTCAGTTTCATTTATCCCTGCTTCTGTTAATTTAATGCCATATGGATATGGTCCATTAATTATATCACGAGGATTTAATAATTTGGAGGGGTTCCATGGTCCTTCCCAAGGAATATTACATTTAAGGGAATAACCTGGTATTGTGAGATTCCATACATCAGCATTATATCCCAGAATCACGTTGGGTGGTCTAGGTACTGGTTTGCATAATGTTGCATTGGTTAGCCACATCCAGTTTTCATCTCTGGGATCATTTTCATCCTTGATCTCCCACTGTTGCCACTTCAATCCTTGACACCTGTAACAAAATTAAATGATTGCTTAGGTCCTTGTGAGGCCTAGCTTCGTGAGGTTAGCCAACTTTGGTGTACTAATATTGTTTGATTTTCTTCAGTTAAACAAAAATAAGTGTTGGGATGTTTCCCCAATTGATCAATTACACCTTTTGTTACTTCTTCTTCTTTGGGTAGGTGTATCCACACTTTATCACCCTTTTTATACTTATATGTCCACACTAGAAACTCTTTCTTTTCGTGTTTCAACCACATGGTTTTATCATTATTGCACTGAATTAAGGTGGCATGCAATACTGCATCCCAGTTTTTAAAAGAAATTGATTTTAAATTTGTTTTCAATTGTGTCTTCAAAATACCAATGTGTCTTTCCACAACCCCATTAGATTGTGGATGATAAGGAGTGTGCACATGGTGTTCTATATTGTTAATTCGGCACCATTCAATAAATCGTTTACTCTGAAATGGCGGACCACCATCTGTAGCAATTTGTTTTGGGATCTTCCATGAACCACCAATTTTTTCTAATGCCTTTGCAACATCATTAGCTGTGGTATGTTTTAGTGGAACACAATTAATCATTCTTGTTCCCATATCCACTACTACCAGTCCACTTGGGAACCTTTTTGCA
>NW_005841864.1:1839662-1840910 GCF_000455745.1 Alligator sinensis
CAGTGCGTACCTATATGCTGTGACTCACTCAAGAAGTTGATACCTACCCCTGTCAACCGAGTGATGTTCATGAAACCTTCGGTCATGGATCCAAAAGAACCGAGAAGACGCAAAACGGTTCTTGATGCTGAAAGGAATGATCGAGGACTATGGTCCCATTTCATAGGGTCATAGCCTCAAAGGGGGGATTTGATGTAATCTTTTTATGTAATCTTTTTTATGGTATATCTAGCTTTTGCAAACTATATCTAACTACATACTTAAGGCAACTTGCAGATGCTGGGAGGGGTGTGGTATGTGTGTGTTAAGAGATGCTTGCAGAGCACAGCGTGTGGGATGCGGAGGATTCCTGGAATGCCTCCCTAACACCAGCAGGATAATGTCTCCCTGACACTTGTAAGATAGCAAGAAGTTCAGAAAAAGGTCTCATTATAATGCTAAAAATCACACCCCTGGGCAGGGAAAAAGTATGTTAATGAAACATATATGTATGTAAATGAAATACATGGCTAAAACATAGGTATAGAGACATGCTCAGTAGAGAACGTCTTATGTCAGTGGCTTGTAACCAATCACTGAGCGATACACTTGCAAACATATGTATAAAAGATACCCAAAGGTAGAAACCAGTGGTGCTTGCTTTGCAAACGATTGCCAAGCACCCCTCTCTGCGCAGACTGGAAACAATAAAGATTAAGTTGGATCCTCCACCCCTGTGTGTTCATTGGCAATAGCGCACCGGGCACGAACTCACACTGTCCGTTGGGGACAACACTTTCGGTAGCCAGTCCAGCTGCAGGGAACGGGGACAGTCACACGAGCCAGGGATAAGGCAGGCGCTTGGCCCACCCCAGGTGCCTGATCAGCGGCCCCGACGCTGGGTTTGCTCTAGCAACGAGCGAGGGCTGGGAGGAGGCCGGATTGCCGCCCTGGACCTGCGAAGGAGACAGGCCCGGGCAGGGGGTGGGGGCGACCCCATCTGCCTTCAATGGCAGAACCAGCTCGGCACAAGAAAGGCTGGGGCCCGGCGGCAGGCGAGGGAGGGAGGGGAGTGCAGGCCCCACTGCAGAGCCCTCCCGCCTGCGGAGATGCGCCTGCCGCTCCCTCCTCCCCAGCATTTACATTCCAGGGCCGCCCGGCTCCAGCTGCTGCCCAGCACATCTGGCCACAGCTGGCTGCGCTCCGCGCGGGGCGGGGCAGAGCCGCAGTCGCCCATTGGCTCCCCCGCTCGGGACTCTCCGCGCTGCC
>NW_005841864.1:1841395-1842637 GCF_000455745.1 Alligator sinensis
CCCGCACCTGCGGGCCCCCGTGTGCTGCCGCCCCCCCGCCGCGGGACGGGCACGGGCACGGACACGGGGGAGGGGGAGAGGGAGAGGGAGAGGGAGAGGGAGGTGTCCCCCTTCCTCTGACACGGCGGAAGGGCTGAAAGCAACTTTTCTCCCAGTCCGTTTCGCCGCGCTTCGGCAGAGGAAAGTGCGCCCCGAGCAGCCGCCTCGCACCCGGCGCTGGAAGTCTCCCGCCCGCGGGCCCTGGTACTTCGGGTCCCGGCGGCCCGCGCTCGTCCCCCAGGCGGGCCCTGCAGAAAGACGTTGTGTCCCCCTTCCTCTGACACGGCGGAAGGGCTGAAAGCAACTTTTCTCCCAGTCCGTTTCGCCGCGCTTCGGCAGAGGAAAGTGCGCCCCGAGCAGCCGCCTCGCACCCGGCGCTGGAAGTCTCCCGCCCGCGGGCCCTGGTACTTCGGGTCCCGGCGGCCCGCGCTCGTCCCCCAGGCGGGCCCTGCAGAAAGACGTTTCCTAAAACCTGGGGTTTGTTTTGGTTTGGGTTTTTTTGTTTGTTTATTTTTTAGATGAGGAGTTAGCCATTCCTCTATCGGCCTGGTTTTACGCCCATATGCTCTTACCCCCATCGATGCTGTTACCCCCATATGATTGGGGAGGGGCGAGGTTTGCTCTCCGTTGTGTCTGCTCCCTTTCCCCTCACCCATAAAATCCTTTAATAGTTCTTGACTTACACTGAAGGTCTTTTGGATGATAGCATTTATTCACGTGAGACTTGTATGTACCACGGGAGCGTTCGGAGATCTTAATCAGGATTTGGGTCACATTTCATGAGGTATTGGACTAAGTTAAAGGCCTGCTTTAAAAAAAAAAAAAAAAGTAATTAGTGGTTTGTTTTTTTTTCTTTCTGGGTGTTCAACTTCAGATATTTTTAAAGGGGCCTGATATTTTTAAAAGTGTTTAAAAAAAAAAAAAAAAAAAAAAATTCTTCTGTCTTGTCCCTTTTCTAACGTGTCTCCTCCAATTGATGCCCAAAGATGTAAAGGCAAATATATTTGATCTCGTAAAATAACTTTTGACAATTTAACTTGGCAAAAATTTAGCAGCGTCCCGTCCCCATACTTTGCACCCAAAATTTAGTAGAGTCCTCTCCTGTAAGTTGCACTCAGCTGTTATGGTTGGTTATGCACCAAAACTCATCCTTCTTATGTTGTAAACTTCTAGGCTTTCAAACTGCAAAATTAACTCCCCCCC
>NW_005841864.1:1842668-1875927 GCF_000455745.1 Alligator sinensis
TGTACTTGATTAAACACAGCTAATAAAAGACAGCTTAGGAGTACTAAAGCCAACAATGTAAATACTAATTAATCTCCTATAGAAAATAATGGTTATGTATCCTGTATGTGCATACACAAATCTAGGGTGTATAGAATTTTAATATAAAACTGGCATTACTGATTTAGAAGGTGCCATTACACATTGACCAAACTTAAGAAGAATATCTCTTTAAAATGTGTTGACATTTAATTGACCTTTGAAAGTTCATTCTGTTAATCATACTCAAAAGCGCTAAAGCTATGGTTGACTGATCTGGTGTTCTTACATTCAGTCGTGCTCAGCATATAAATTCTACAACATAATTGCTACTTATTGAGCAAGAGTTTCTTTTCTTCCCTGAAAATGAGAAAGTTTTACTTTGCCCTGGGTTAGATGCTTGTTGTAGAGCTTTGAATCAACATGCTTTCCTGTCATTAGTTTGTGTTGGGTGTGGCCTCTAGTTAGACAAAAAAAAAAAAATTATTAAACTGCATTTTTCTTCCTCCTGGAGCTAGAAATGGACAAAGGTAATCTTGAAGAGTACTTCTGTCTAGTATGAGCCAAAACACAGAGCTTCAACACTTGGTGTTTATGCTTCTGTAGGCTTTCCTAAATTCTAGTCATCTTAATACTCACATTCTGGAGGAAAGAGGGTAAGGCAGACGTGGGAGTCATTAAAAACCTTACTCTTGGACTGTAGTCTTCCTCAGTAATCAAATGCCTGACTTAAAATGCATTTTACCTGCATTTTGATGGCTCTTCACAGTGCTGTTTGATTAAAAAAAATTGTTTAGTATTGTAACTTTGAGTAACTACTGCTAGGGGCACAGCTAGTGAAGGATCAGATTAAGGGTTGGTTTCTACAACACCTGTTTTGAAGCTCAGAGGTAAAAGTGAAGGTATTATTTCTGCTTGGTACTTAAGTATTTTTGGTGATGTGTGCTCATATTGATTTTTTTCTTTATGAGAAAGAAGTACTAACCATTAAATGATGGATTATGAAACTGAGTACCTGTAATTCCTAGTAGACTCTCAGCCCTTAGACACTACTGTTGAAAGATGATAAATGGCTACTGCTTGTATGCAGGCAGACCCCTATTGATTTCACTGGGGCTCTGTTTTGACGCATCTCCATAGGCACAAGGGAGTTTGTACACATGCATTTCCAAGGGCAGGGGCCTTTCATACTGAGGAGAGGGTGCGTGGGTGTGTGTGTGCGTGCACAGCTGACAATAAACGCAGAATATCCCAAGCAACACAGAGCTGGATTCACAAAGGGATGTTAGTGTTGCCATGCTTAACTGGAGTCCTCAGTGCTGAATTAGGCACGAAGGCTCCTTATTCAGTGTGTTGTAGGCTTGAAGAGCATTTGTGGAAAGACACTGAGATCCTTGGAGGTCAGTGAGCTAGGTGTGGATCTCTCTAAGCCAATAAGAACTGCTGAGGAGTTGGACCTAAACCCTACTCCTCAAAAGGGCTTGTGTGTCTAACTCTGAACTAGATGTAGGTGTCAACCTTTGCACAGATTTCTTAGCCCTGAATTCTTTTATGTAGAATTAGCTATAACTTAGCTTAAGCACTAATTGCTTAGTGATTTCAACACTAGAATGGGCAGTATTTTGGTAGGGACGTGAAACCAGGTCTGTCTTATCAGGAGAGTGTTCTATCTACTTGGATTTTGGCTATGTTGAGGTGAGGATCCGCTAGTCCCTCCTGTTAAAGCTGTTCTGCCATGGGTCTTACTGAAAGGACAGCTCTGTTACCTGTGCTCTGAAATTACCTGCTAGATTGCTCCCCAACAGGAAGCTAGGTAAAGGAATGTAAGGCTTATTGATATCAAAACTTGAGTGGTAGTGTTGCTGTCATTGGTGCAAGTTGGGGTGCCTTGGAAACTTTTGGCACCTAAAAAACAGTGTGGCACCTGAACATACATTTGAAGGCTCTCATTGGTGCTGTCTTGATATATTTAAGTACCTACATTCTTTTGTGGATCTGGTACTTGGTCAAAACACATTGATGCCCTAAGGAACAGTGAGCTGAGATTCTTTCTCTGTGCTATAGCTCAGGAGTAGGCAGCCCTCAGCACAGGTGCCAGAGCCTGGCACACAGGCATTTTCCTTGGCATGTGTACCTCGGGGCAGATGGCAGGGAAGGGGTTGGGGTGCACTGCCACAATGAGGATTCGGCCCCTTGTGGCTCCCCCACCATCTGCCCTGGCACACCAACATCTTACAAGTTGAGGTAGCAGGTGTTTTTGGCATTCTGCCCAAAAATGTTGCAAAGCCCTGCTATAGTTGATGTAGCTATCTTCCTTTTGAGGTATAGCTTAGGAGTCCAGATATATCTAAGAAGGATGATTATGAAGTCTTTACTCTGAAACTGATGAGCACCTTGCCTGAGTAAGGATTATAGTATTATTTAGGAGAAACATGGAAAATTCATTCTTAATTCCTGTTTAAAAATCTCATAGTTAAGCAGGCAGCTCACGTAAATGTACCAATGTAATAGGAGCTTTCATCATTGCACATAAAGCTTTTTTAAAAGCATATATTTTAGTAGCCTCTGTTAAGCAATGATAATTGGTGTGAAACTAATGAATTCTTCCTAAGATTTGGAGAAGTGGTTTCTTTTTCTTTGTTCTGACTTTAGGTCAATAGTAAGATGGATTTAATGTTCTTCCATAGAAATACTTTTAGCTATACCACCTGCTGCTTAGGAAAACAGAATGGTTATATAGTCCTAATCAATTTTAGAAAGCACAGGTGCTCAGGATAAAACGCCTGTAATTTCTCTGTTACCACTTACAGTGTTTTAGCTAACTTTGCCTGTATCTGTATTACAGTTTTTAAAAGTTTGTCTTGCAATATGTTACTTGCTCAAGGTGAGCCTTGGGTACATCCATAGTGTGACATGCTTGACACAATACAAAGGTGATGGGGAACTATTAATTCCTTTTGAAAGTAAATGCTGGTATTGTATTACTGTTTTTAATTACATAAATATGACTAAGGTTTTGTGGAACCTCAACTTTTAAAATATTTTCTTGGATTTTAAATCCTATTCTTAAACAACCAAGGCCTTTTAGGAGGCTTTTTATCATTTTATTATTATTTTTAAGTAATATGTATTTAACTCTGTTCTGTTAGTCAAAAATACTGGAGCATAATCTGCAGGAGACTTCCTTCAGTAACAGCTGTATTAGGAAAGCTACATGAAAAGAAGGAGGGTTCTTCACCCTTCCTTCCCCCCCCCCCTCCCCCACTGCTCTACTCACAGGGCCATTGCTTCTCACATTCAACAGCAAAACACAGTTCTTGCACCTTCCCTCCTAATTCCTCAACAAGTAACTAAAAGAGATCTAAAACTTCACTATTTAAGATGCTCATTGAGCTTTCAGAGTGGGAAGAAAATTCTTCAAAATCAGGACAGCTTTAAGTGCTGTAGCTCCTGGTGCCTCCCAAGTTAGCATTACGGGAAAGGGTGGGGGAGGAAGAGAGAAATTAAGTGAGATAATGCCAATCTCTAATGACTGGAGAAGGAAATTGTAATATTTGAAATTTGGCTTGACTCTTGTTCCTCCTTACTGCTCAGTTTGAAGCTTTGGGTACTGGCTATGGTACAGGAGCTACTTTGTAGACAATGAGGGAGTAAGCTTGGTCTCCTGATTTAGCCAACCCCTTCCTCCTAATGCGATTAGTCAGAAATGATCAACCGGGTGTTTATGATTGAGATATTTGTCTTTTAACTTGTGGGTATTTTTACTTAAAAAATGTATCCCCTTGACTGGATAATATCTTTCTGTACTTCTGGAAAAGCAGTAGGAGGTAACATTTTACCCTGATACAATTACTGATTAATAGAAACTTAAAGGTACAATGTTAACAGGATTTCAGGGCATGACCCTGGAAATATAATGTCAATATTTTCATTGCTAGGTCACACTATTTAAATGCCAGCTATGAGAACAGGTGTTTTGCCAGCTTAAAAGTGGTGTTGAGTCTGAGTCTCATGCTTGTAATACGGTGTATAGGGTGATAGCTATGAGAGGGGAGCCCTTCATTAGTCAACGGAGTATGAGAGTTCAAACATGTCTACTCTGTGGTGCATATTTTGCTCCTTATGTTTTCAAAGTTTAGTGATAGCTAGAATCACTGTGACAGCTTGTTCAAAGACAAAAACGTTTCTCTGTTTTACCTGCATGTTGTTCAGAATATGGTGATTGGCAGAAGGTTTGCTTAATGTGAGTTAAAGTTGTTTGTTCCCATCATGCACACAAATGCAAAATGTATACAAAATAGCTTTGTTGCCTAGTCAGTGTTATGCCCAAGTTTCTTAACATATCTGGTAGAAACCTCTAAAAAGATTTTTATAGAACAGTAGTAACTGTCTTGTACATTGCACAAATTCATATTGATTTTTTTTTTTTTTTATTTAAGACTAAGGGTTAGATTAAAAAGGACCCTGAAGTTACAAGAAATATTACAGGATCTGTGAAATCTCAAAAGAGCTCCTAGGACCTCTGTTTTGAAAGACCTACACTAACATTTGTCTTCCAAAAATTCCAAATTCTTGTCAGTTTCAGTGCTGCTAATTGGTATATGGAAAAGATTCTGACACTAGCTGGTCAGTTTTTAAATGCAGAGCTGTTCTAGGCTGCAGGAGCTCTGGGTAATAGAGAATATGAGCGCGCAAGTCAAAAGACAGGCAAAATTTAGGCATGTAAATTCAAAAGAGCAGTTTGCAGATGCTTGCTTAGGTTCCTGAAAGTGCTCAGGACAAGAGCAGGCAATTACCTCGGGTGGAGGGCCGCTTCCCGAGTTTTAGCAAGCCATCGAGGGCTACAACGGTAGTCCTGCCCCTTGGCAGGTGCCCTGCCCCCCTGGTCACCATGTTGGGACCAGAAGTCCTACTCCCTAACCTTTGCCACCAGAAGCCCCTCCCCTTGCCCCTGGAAGTGCACCTTTCAGCAAGGGGTTTTGCCATCTCAGAATCAGAAAAGTACCAAATTATATTAAAAAAATCAAACGTGTACTACAACATTCACTAATTTCATTTAAAAAATATTTTTGTCCTGATTTACATGTGTTTGTGTAGTATGCATAGAGGTGATTGTTTAATAGCTTAAAATGAAGTCTTACTCTTGTATATTGTGGGTGGGTGGGCAAGTATGGGTGTGTGGGGTGTTGGGGAGGGTGTGTATGATTGGGTTGTGTGCAGGGGTGGATAGGCATGGGGTGTGGGGTGGGGGAGCATGTGGGTGTGGATGTGTGGGGTGTGTGTGGGTATGGGGCTTGTGGGGGGCTGTGATTGTGGGGGGAGGTAGCTGGGGAGAGTTGTGGCAAGAGTGGAGGGGGAGGGTTTGCTCACAGCCCCCACACCACTGCAGCAAGCAGCACCCCTGCCAGTGCTTCTCCAAACCCAGGCTCTGCATCACCTTGGGGAGCAAGGAGTCACATGGCATGAGGGCTGGGGAGTAGAGCACTTCCCTGGAGTCAGTGGAGCCTGCAGAGCAGTTCCCCGGAGCCGGCAGAGCCTCACTCGGGACAGGCAGTGGCTCCTCCCTGAGGTGAGGCAAGGCATGGATAGAGGCTGGGGAGTGGGGTTGGCACAGGCTCCACTGGCTCTGGGGAACTGCTCTGCTCCCACGCATTGCCTCGGGGAGTGAGGAGGCACATGGCATCAGGGATGGGGAGTGGAGCACTTCCCCAGAGCCAGGGAAGCCCATGGAGCAGTTCCCCAGAGCTGGCAGAGCCTCACTTGGGACAGGCAGTGGCTCCTCCCTGAGGTGAGGCAAGGCAGGAATGGAGGCTGGGGGCTGGTGCAGGCTCCGCCAGCTCTGGGGAAGTGTTCCACTCCCCAGCCCTGATGCCATGTACCTTCTCGCTCCCCGAAGCGATGCAGGAGGGGCGGAGCAGTTCTCCAGAGCAGGCAGAGCCTGAGCCAGGCCCTTGCTTCCACCTCGCCTCACCTGGGGGAGGAGCTTACCTTCAGTAAGTGTCCCATGCCGCAGCCCAGCTCCTCTCCTGGCAGGTGCACAGCCTTAAAAAGTTGCTACATGGTCAGACTTTTACTTGTGCGGGGATGCACACCTTAAAGGGAACCTTGTTCCATGCTCCTGGTGCTCATGGCCCAGGGGCACTGGCACAAGCCCTGTGCTCCTGCTTACCACCACTTCCCCTCCGTTTGCCATGTGCGCTTCTCCTGCCCCACACCTTCCCCTCTCCTCTCACTGCTTTGGCACCATGTCCCAGCTGCATGGCCAAGACTGCAGGGCGCAGCAGGAACCGGACCAACTCAGTGGGCATTGCATGGAGCCAGCCAAGAATTGCAGGGGCCAGGCTGGCTCCTGCTTAGTTCTGCAGTGTGGCATTGCAGCTGGGAACCACATGGTGCTGAAGCAGTGACCGCTGCAGGCAGGAAAGCTGGGAAATGGCTGTGGCAGGTGGTGGGGGAGTGGCAGCAAGTGGGTGTCTGGAGCAAAGTGACAGCTTGGCAGGAGCACGGGGCCCATGCTGGTGCGTTGAGCCAGTGCTGGTGGGGGCCAAGGGTGGGGCGTGGGCTGGCAGGAGCTCTATGGATCTGGGCTGGGTTGTGTCAGCACAGAGCGGGGGAAGCCAGCCTGGCTACGTAAAGCCCCTTCCAGCCTGGGCCCCTGCAGGTGCTGGCCCTAGCACACTAGCATGGGCCCCATGCTCCCACCTTGCTGTTGCTGCTTCCCCCTGCCACTCCAGCACCACGTGGTTCCTGGCTGCAGCGCCGGGACCGCAGGAGCCAGCCTTGCCTGGCCCGGCCTGACCCTGATGGCTGGAATGATTGCTTGTGGTCTTCCCCTGCTTCCCTCTCCCCTTGTTTATCTGAATTTCCTTCTCCAGTGCAAAGAGGCAGAAACAGCTGCAGGGTCCCAGGCTAAAAGCCTGTGCTAGGCTTCTGGCTGGGAGTGAGGTGGGGCTGGGCCTTCTTGTTGCTGCAGCTGCTTATTTCTGCTGCTGGCTCCCTCTGGGTCCTACTGCTGCTGGCTCCTGTCATCTTTGACAGGCAGCCAGGGGCAGATAAATATTAATTTTCTAAATTTTTTAGGGGCCCTGTGGGCTGGAGAGAATGGCCTGGCTGGCCGGATCTGGCCCACAGGCCATATTTTGCCCACCCCTAGCTTAGGAGCATACCGTTCTGGGGGGGGGGGGCGGTTTGCTGTCCAGTGTTTAGGGCTTAAGGTTATTTGGGATTCCTGAATTACGCATCCCCATCCCTAAGTATGGTAGGGTTATTCAGAATGTGTCTAACACGGGTTGACAGCCTTGAGATCAATGCCAATTATATTGAACAAAATCTTGGTAAATAACTGTAATGGTGGTGCCCACCTTTTGCACAGTTTCTTGGTGGTAGTTTCTTGGCCCATGATTCTATTCGCCACTGCACAACTTGCCTTGCTTTTCTGAGGATTCTCAGAAAGGATCTGCTCCAGTCATTTACGCTCTTTTGTGACCTTCTTCTGCCTGTAAAAGCACATCAGTGCTGTGTAGGTCCCAAAATGTTAGTCTCAGAAAAACCATGATGATACTGACTGCTAAGAGGAGGCAGAAGTGGAGGAGGAGGATGACCTTACCCTTTAGCCCAGTAGCCTAGTGGTTAGGGCTCTTGCCCAAGAAGTAAGAGACCTCAGGCTTGAAGTCCCCCTCACATATGTGGGATTTGAACCTATATCTCCTTCTCCAACACCTTTGCTCAGGAAGATCACTCTCCACTCTACCTGCTGAAGATGCCCTACTGGGCAGAAGGGGGAAGACCAGTGGGTCCAAAAAACCCCCAAAACAAGTGAGGTATCAGTTCTGGCCCCTGCCCCTAATACAGCAAGAACTGTCCCACTGTAGTCTGTCCTTTTTATCCACTGACTATTAAATGCAAAATGTAGAAACACCCTTGGGGCAGAACCCAAAGCACATACTCCTCCAGGAGTGTTGAAAATATGGCCCAAGAGTTTTGTGGAATGTAGCTTTGGAAATAAGCTCTCACCTACTATTTAGTATTGGTTTTGGCAAACTTACAAGTTCTCAGGACAGCATAAAAATGGCTCTCACTTCACCCAAGCACATGCTTTGTAGAAGAAATGAGTTTGCCTAGAAAAAGCTTTTGTTCAAGATGGTTAGAAATATTTTATATGGTCTAAGAAGGGTTCAGTAGATTCTCTAAAATTGATGATTTTAAAAATCAAAAATAAATGCTTTAAGGGTATGCTGTAGTTCAAACAAAAATTAGTTCAGGGAAGTTCTATACATAAGGTCAGACCTGATGATCACTGTGGTTCCTTTAGGCTCTTTAGTGCAGAAATATATAACTAAAGATACTGAAAATGAGTGTTTGGATAGCAACTGTTATTACCATTAGGCCAGTCTGATTCTGCCTGCCTGACCACTGGAGTCAAAGTTTTCACTACTTGTGTTTTTAACTATGTGTGTAGCAGTGTTCAGTCTTAATTATCCCCAGCTAGGGTTAGGGAGCCAGGTTCTAATAAACACTGTCAACCATGAGCCATTTTCCTAGTGTAGTTTTCTAAATTTTAGAACAATGAAGTGACAGTTGCTCACCCATTAGAGCTGTTTTCCTTGGAACTTGTTTGCAGGAGCTGAAATTAAACATCTTTATTTGGGGCTGGTTGATCTGAAACACTGAGCTACCATAATTAAAGAATCTATTCAGTTTACTTCTTCTAATGTATGATGTAGTTTGCATCTTGAATATTTTCCTGGGCCAGGTACAGATGCTACACTTTTATCAGTATAAGTGATTGGAAACTGGTTTATACCCGTAGCAGGTTTGGTGCACGTAGACTGGCTTAAAAATGTGGTGGAACCTGGTCTAAGATTTGCCCCCCTCCCCCATCCTCCTCTCCCAACAAAGGGCAAATGTGTATTCTGTTTGTTACCAGCGTAAACTTTACCACTTACAGAAAAATGCATAACTCAGATCAATTCTGCCTTGGGCTTTTTGAATGTCTGTACCTAGCCTTAATGGCTAAGGGGAGTGGTGTCCCTTGGGTGAGTGCTGTGAATTTACATAAATTATGATGGGAGCTTAGATAAGAATTTGGCTCCAGCAAATTTGTTGATTCCCCTCACTTCCCCCAACTTTGTCCAAGCAGAGGACTTCTTTTTTTAAGGCTTGATAGTTCCTTATCTCAGGCCTCACCCCAGATGGTCTTACAATTTTTAGCTTTTATTAAAGAGAAGAATCAAAACTAAGGGCAAGATATTATTCCCCCTATTGTGTACCAAATCCTTTCCCACCCTGCTAGAGACCTTACAAACTGTTAATACAAAAGTGAGTGGGTCATCCTCCTCCTTGACATTTTTTGTGTCTTGGTTTTAAGAGTAATGTAACAGCATGTTACAAAGATATACAAGTTAATAGATTTTTTTCAGGGAGTTGAGCAGGGTGGAGTTAGCATCACACTTAGGCACCTAATAGGTGAAGTAGTTTCTTGCTTCTAGTGTTATTAAAACTGTAGTTATGGAAATTGTTAAATCTTGCCTATGAAGATGGCCCATTAATCAGTTTACTAAACTGAGATGAAATTAATGCACTTTGCTTCACCTGAGTATTGCTTTTCCTCAGCACATATCAACTCATGTCTCTGAAATATGGATTATAAGGCACTTGACAACATCTTGCAGTGAGGGTGGAAATCATCAACAAATGCAGCTTTTTGCTGTATCTTGTATGATGACTCTAAACACCAAAGAAGTTATAACTGGGCTTTTCTGTTACCTACAGCACAAAAAAGTTAGGAAGAAGACATTTTTGGATTAAACAGGATAAATTGTAATGAGCAGATTGGTTTGCAAGGTGCTAGAAAATTACCTTTCATGTATAGTTTAGGTTTCTGTTTTTAATATTCCTGTTAATATCAATATCAGGTTAATTTACTTTTTTCCACATTGCCTGTGTTTCGCCTACATCTGGGAGAGGGGAAAATTAGAGGCATTTTAATTGCATAACTAACAGTTGAATTCAAGTGAGAATTAAAATTTGAGCAAGGGTTTTGTATGTCTTCTCCCCAAACAACCCTTAGCCTTGCCATTCTGCACCCCTTTTAGCAGGTGGCTCGTTTAATTTTGTTTGATAATCTGTGAAGTAACAACCTAAACGAGTTTATGGTCTAACTTTTCATATCATTCTAGATATAATCACAAAAAGTCTTCATAAATTTATACCGTCTCAAAAATGTATATTAGCCTTTTAAGGGAAGTAAAATAGTGTGTCGCTACTGACACAGTGTCCTTCATTTAAGGAATCCAAATAACTAAGATTTGTGTTTCAAATTGTTCTTAAAATTGTAGATATTAGTTTTAATAAGCTTACATATTAAAGGCTAATTTTCAATTTGTCAGGTATAATTGAACTACACTTTTTCTTCCTGCTATATCTACTTCTGAATTTAGTGTGTATTGCTTTTTTGTGTTGTATATTCAGTTATTTCACTTGTACAGATTTTGTTTTACAAGTTGTGAGATGCAAGAGTGGGAACATGATTTTTGACTTTCAGAAGTGTGAACAGAGGAGAGATTTTTCTTAACCCTTGTTTTGCTGTGAGGCCTTTATACATAGGGCTAAGTACCTTTTTTTTGAGCCCTCTGAAGTTGAACACTTTTATGAGAATTCCATAAAGTTAGTCTTGGTAGCTCTGCTAAGTAAAGGGGGAGAGTCAGTCTCTCTCCTCTGGAGTGGTATATGGATGCCAAGTGCTAAGAATTCCTGGAATGTAGAATTGCACAGCACTGATAAAGTTTGCTTTGTTTCCTTAGTGACTTGACCCATTGAGAAAATGTGGTTCCCTAGGAAGCTTTAATAGCTCAAAGTTGGTAGTGAATAAAGGGAACGGCCCCAACATAATTCTTCTCGTTTTCACCTGCTGCCTTGAAGATTAATTTTCTTAACCTTAGTATAGAAAATATAACCCTGTGTTTGAAATAGTGATTTACAGGAATTCTTCACTTTTATCAGTTTTAGTAAATGCGCCACAGGTTTTTGCATTCCAGATACCTTCCATAAAATTAAAATTGGCAAATATCTTAGTAGTTTTAGACAAAGAAATATCAACGAAAAAAACAATTCCATTTGAGCACTCTGATCACTCAACTGACTCACTTTGGCTTTGTATTACTTCAGAAAAATAGTGAAGTTCTTTAATTTTCATTTTTTTCCCTTTCATTTATTTGGTAAATAAACAGGAGAATGGTCCAGAAAGAAACTCCGAAACTGTGTTACTGAGCTCTTGTTATGCCACTATATATTTTTGTTCTGTGGCAAATGCTGTTTAATGAAGTCTATGTGAAATGTACTGGTAACTAGTTATACAAAAAACCCTTAGTACATTTTTGTAACTAGTTTGAAGTACACTAGTTTTCACAGTGTGTGCCAACAGACTTTTTCCAGTGTGATTTGGGAGCAAATGTTGTTTTAAGGTTAATTTTGAGGTCACGTAGGTGTCTCTCAGCCTGCCATTCCCTTTATTGAAAGGAAGAAAGCTAAGTCCAGTGTTGCATTCAGAGATCCTTCAAATTATTTTTAGCAGATAAAAAAAGATCATTGGGGTTTGGTTGGGTTTTTTTTTAGTTACTTTGTTTTTTAGTCATTTAGTGGATCGTATAGTAGTGCCAGACTTCCTTACCAAGACTGATAGAATTGCTCCTTGTAGGAAAAGATCATTCAAGTCATTTCTTCTATAAAGTTTTACTGTAATTCTCTCAATATGTGTAACTTCTAACACTGGAGTTTTAAATGTACCATTTTGTTTGAAATTGGTCTTTTGGAAGTTGTAGGTTCTTTACGTCGCTAATATAACAAGTGAAATTAGCCCAGTGCATATTTGCATATAGCAACAGAGAGACAGGAAGAAAGGTTGTAGCAACCTTAACCTACCTGCTTGGATCCCTGCACAGGTTAATAATGTCAAGTAAATGGCTAAAGAATGTGTATTGCTGTTGACAGTGAGCGACTGTAAACATCCTCGACTGGAAGCTGTGAAGCAGCAGATGGGGCTTTCAGTCGGATGTTTGCAGCTGCCAACTGCCACAGACTTCAAGAAATGTTTGACACTTAAAGCATAGTAATTTGTTTAAACCTTTTAGCCTGCTAGGTTTTCATTTATTTCAATTTCTGGTAAACGAAACATCATTAAATCATCTAATAATAGTTCTTAGTTTCCAGAAGGATTGATGTAAAATGTAAACTGATAAAATAGGAAATATCTGGGAGTATTACAGCGATGTTGAGGACTTCAGGGAATTTTGTTCCCCCTTTTTCCCCCCAAAATATTTTAAGTGGTAAACTAAAAGTAGGCTTCATAAAGCTAAGTGTTCATACAGTATACCCTGGTTATCAGACCCCTCTAATTTTATAAACTCTCTGTTTGGTGTCTCTGATAATATTATTATGACATAAATTAAATTAAGTCTTTTAGGAAACACAAGCTAGAGTTTATAACATTTGGGAAAGGAAAAAAATATACCTATTGAAGCAACAGTGGAAAAGTTTAAAATTTAACATATTTCCTTGAGAGAGGCAACTTTCTTAGTAAAGTGGGGGAACATAACTGGTAACCTTTCATTCGATTATTTTATGTGATTCAATGTCTGAAATAAAGGATTAAAAAAAAAAACCCTAATCACTTTTCTTCCAAAAGCCTGAGGTGGTGGTAAGGGAGGAAGGAGGGTTTTTTTCTTAACCCTTTCCCTCATCCCATCTCCAAAACAGTCGTCTAGCATTACATTAAGCAGATATTAGAGAAAAGCCAAACACTGGGTTTAAGACTCTGAAAACACTCTGTTCTTCGTGTGGGTGGAGTTCACCATACAGGCTGGATTGCAGGATTGGGGTTATAGGCCCTGTGTAGACAAAACGAGAGGCATGTGTGCACAATACTTTAAAGTGGGCTAAATACTTTTGCACTGCTTTAATGGTGTCAGTGTTTGCCTGCCTCAGCAGTGTATTGTGCATTAATTCCAGCTGCTGTAGTAAATTCTGAAATCACTTGGGGCACAGCAAACTACAACTCCTTCGAGCAGTTGTAGTTTGCTGCCCCTACAGCCATGGAGTGGAGCACCAGGCTTCATGCAGCCTGGGGGCTCTGCAGGAAGCCGTGCAGGCAGTCTGGCAGCAGCCTGGGAAAGCAGGCTCTGCCTAAGAAACGTGGCAAGCCTGATTCTTCCTCCCACCCCCCGCCCCAGAGCCTGCCTTCCTGAGCAGTGTGGTGGCCTGGTGCTTCCCCCCGTGGCAGCGGTGCCCCCCAAGGACCGCCCAAGCCAGGTGCCTGTGGGTGGGTATTGCCTGTGGGGGGCTGCCGCTGCATCAGCCCCCCCCAACCTGCAGCCCAGGGACCACTCCACCTGCCAGCAGCTCACCCTCCTCTCCCTGCAGGAGAAGCAGGTAAGTCAGCAGGGTGTGTGCATGACATGGGGGTGTTAATCAGCCCTAAACTGAAGCAGTGGTTTTTTTAATCCACTGCTTCAATTTTGGGGCCATCCTGCCATCCTGGGCATAGAAGCAGCCAGAATATAGTGCTAACCACATGACCTCTTTTTCAGGTGAGGTTAAAGAAACAGTGGAGCATTACATAATGTAATATTCTTAGATGGTTTACAGCTTTTTCTGCTTGTCTGTTATAATCGGAGAGTCTAGTTTTCCATTGCTGTTGCAAACCATAGAATCCGCATTTTTTGCAGCCTACGGAAAGTGCAATGGTGTCCCATGGTGAGCAGCACCATTTCTGCTGTCATTCTTTTTTGCTGCTGTTTTTGCCTCTTGACCAAACAGTGGCGGGGTGGAGGAGGGGTGTGCATGTCTTAGCATGGGATATCGCTGTGCTTTTGGTAGGTTGTGGAAAAACATGGATTTTTGTGATTTTCAAATGGAGATTTTTTTGTGTGTGTGTGTGGGCCCCCCCCCCCCCAATGGAAAACTAGGATCCTTGAGTATAAGGTGAAATGAAAAAGGAGAGGAGAGCTCTATTAGTGATCCACCTATCCATTATGGGTTGGTTGTTTTCTCAATAAATATTGTGGTAGAGATAAGTTTTGATGCTGACTTTGAAGAAAGGTAGAGAGGGGAAACAGCATTTTTTATCAACCCTATGGATAAAGGATGCCATAAGAAGATGTCTGAGTAGGCTTAAGGGATAAAGATAATCATCAGGAATACCAAAGGAGAGGAGATAGTGAGAAATGAGGGTGGGGAGAGGAGACTTCATTGCGAGAAATGTTGAAGGAATAGAAAGAGAGGTGGCAGGACATTCTGTATAGATAGTTGGACAGGCTAGCAAAGGAGGAGAAGTCAGTGGTGTGAAAAGCAGACAAGATTAACAGTGAAAGGGGAGTAGAACGTTTGAAACTTGCAAGGTAGTTATTTCTTGAGACCTTGTGGTGAGAGAGGCTAAGTGAAGAGGGCTGAAGCCATGAGGGAGGGCATGGGAGAAGAAAAACTGGGCTGTACTTGGTAAATTAAGAGTGGAGGGGGAGGAGAGAGGGGAGATGATTGAACAGGCAAGTGAATCCAAATTTAGTCCATTACAAAATAAGAGAGTAAGATGGTAAGAAGAAAGAGGAGGAAGAGAATGAGTCAAGCCAGCAGACACAAGGTAGGAGGGAATTGAGATCATCGACTTAAGCAGATGAGTGTGAGAAGGAATGTAGAAAAGAAACAGGAGGAGGGGGAGAGAAAGTGGGTGATAGAAGAAAGCTGAGAATTTTTTAAAAGATTGAATTTTTATTCAGCAAGATCCCGCATGGCTTGTGCATGGGTGCCAGTGTCAGTTGAAGGTGGCAAGTAAGGAACTGACTACATTTCACACCCACATGAACCTGAAGTGGAAAAGGCAGCACTGGTTCAAACTCATAGAGGAAGTCCATAGCTCATGAGGGTTCATTCAGGGCCAGAGGAAGCAGAGAAGAGATGGGCTAAGAGTTGAGGAATTGGCAGTGGGCAAGATAAAGAAATAGGTGAAGGTGATGGAGTGTGTGGGATGAAGAGTTTGAGAGTAGTGGTAAGGCAAGGTACCATGGGATTGGAAATGGGAGAAGGGAAAGTTGACTGACAAGATGATGAGTGAAAAGATGCCAGTGAGGTTTTTTTGTTTTGTGAGCACCAGTACATCTCCCATAAAGCCCATTAGAGTTCAGGTAGAACTAATAAGACTAGGGTACCCGATGTGTCACATTTTACTGGTACTGATTGTGAAAGGCTGAAAGAGAACTCTAGGCCCAACTCTGGGCTGTTTCAGGGAGGCTTTTAGCAAAGTCATAGCTGTGAAAGTGCCACCAAAGGCACAAGTACTTTCCCTGCAGTTGGTAATGCTGATGGCATCTACTACTACTGCAAGTAGTGGGGGAAAAGAAGGGTTAGAGTTGTCCCCACACCTTCTGTTACTTGTCAGCAAAAGTGCACCAGCCAGTCACTCTTTATTGTCCCTGCATCCTTGCAAATCTTAATGACTTTAGCCTGCCCATGTGGAAATTTTTAAGATTGGGCAACTGAGAAAACCCTATTGAAGTTAAAGCATTTCATATCAAGCGCATTATGTGCCTCCTGTGAAGTTACATATTGATAATGCTTGTGCTTGAACAGGAAATTCTTTCAATATTCATTCCATTACTCCTCTTCCTGAATTGCATACTATCTCAAAACTCGCTTCCTCTTGAAAAATGAAGTAGTATGTTGTAGTAGTATGTAGTAGTATAAGCTAGCTCCACAGTTCTTTCCCAAAACCAACTACTACATTTTACCAGCAGAAATGTTAACCTAAACATGATTTGTAACGGTCAGCACAGGAAGTTAACTCTCTGCAAGTCTTGTTAAAGCACCTAAATAAGTAGCCTGATTTTTAAGGAGCATTGTGCTCATTGGCTTCTACTAAAGTTAGTGATATTTTTGCCTAAGGAGTTCTGAGTTTGACTCTGCAGTGTTTTGCATGCTATTGGGGAAACGTAACCAGAACTACTTAATTATGTATGTAATTTGTGGAAATGATCTGTAAGGTGACCAGGCAGCTGCTAGAAATGTCATAATTATTTTGCATACATATGTACTTGTTATGAAGAGAAAAATGTTAATGATATTAATGAAAACTAGCACTGACAAGCTGTTGTCACAGCTCACTAAAAATAAAGTGTTCAGATGTTTATTTTAACTGTCTGAAATTATGGAGATTAACTGTCTATAATACAGTAGGTTGGCTTTTTAATATCTATTAGTGATATCAGAAAGATATAGTACATACTTTAATTTTTGTGTTCAAAATTATACATGTATGCTGCAATAGTATAAGAGGCCTAATGAAAGTTGTCCTTGGCAGTCCCTCACAGTTGAGGATGGTTGTCTTTCATGATTGTGTTATCAGTGGGTCTGAAGATGGCTGTGGAGGTCGATCTGGGATCAAAAGGCTCTGCTGTAACTCAGGCACGTTTCTGTGTAGAGTGGTGGCTTCAGATTCTTGATTCGGTCCATGACTGTTTTTGCTGCTCCCACTTTTCCATCCTCTGTAAGGTTTCAAAGTACTGAGATCCTTGCAGCAGACTCTTCCTTTATTTGTGGCCATTCCGGGTCTCCCACGAATTGATATTGATGTTGCATTTTCTTCAAGTTGGCCTTGAGGATGTCCTTGAAATGCTTTCTCTGACCTCCACTTGATCATACGTATTGAGCTGGGAGAATAAAACTTGCTTTAGGAATCTGGAGTCGGACATTTGGATGAATGAATGGCCCAGCAAAGTTGATGCCGCATGATCATTGCCTTAATGCTCATGGTGTCTGCTTGTGAGAAGACATTAATGTTGCTATGTCTGTCTTCCCACTGGATTCAAAAGAACTTCTGCAGGCAGCGTTGATGGTACTTTTCTAGTGACTTGTACATTGTGCACATCTGAGCTCCATACAGTAAGGTGGGGATCATAATTGCTTGATTACACCATGAGCTTCATTTTGGATCTGATGTTGCAATCTTCAAACACCCATTCCTTCAAGCATCCTAAGGCTGCACTTGCACATTTGAGGTGATGTTGGATTTCTTCATTGATATAAGCCTTCTGCAGGAGATGGCTTCTGAGGTACAGGAAGTATAAAGACTAACTAGGAATTAATCATGCAGTTAGGGAGCATAGACCACAGTTTTAAAATTTGCCTTTCTCAAATTTTGTGGACTGAAGTAGGCATTTTTTCTCCTTCCTAAGGAGTAGTTTTTAGACTAAGATTGTCTAATAATAGAATTCAAGATGCACTGTTCTTGTGTCTCCTAAAACTTCAAATAGTGTAATTAAACTGAAAAAGGATATGTAGAGAGAACCATGACCTACGCAGTCATAGAGTGGCTTCCCAGATAACAACTGTAGCCATTTTTTGTCAGTATTATTGTGGCTTTCTTCATTTGAAAATATTCCTCTAGTTCTAAATAGTAAAACACACTTTTGCACACATTCAGCTTTATCATATATCTGAATAATATGGATGATGGAAATTGCCATAGACTCAAATGTCTCAAGCAAATTAGAGACAATGTTGTAACCCACCTACTCCCGTTCTTAAATCTTTTCCAGTGTCTGCCTAACTATGCCCTTCAACATAAAAACACTTACTCCACAGACTAATGCTCCTACTTGGGAGTGCAACATGGCAGAATAGGAGTTTTCTTTAAAATAGATAAACTCCAAGCTTACAGGGAATAGGCTTGATGGAAGAGTTAGTATTTCTGCACATGTTCTTCTATACTTTAACCAGCAGTTGCTATTTCAGAACCTTACAGCTAAAAATCACTGAAGTCTGCATTTGGCGTGTCAATTATTGTAACATATTTTTCCCTGGCCTTGAGAAATGCAATCTTTGCATATGTAATCTGTATCCAAAGTGCTGCTGAAAAGCATGGGCAGTCAAAGCAGTGGGCTAGGACCATGAAATCTCTCCTTTCCGTGCATTTTTCTGCTGATTCTCCCCTCTTTTCCTGTTGTATTCAACCATAAGTTACTTATCCAAGGCCCTCTAGAGCCTATAGATTCATAGATTGTAGTCTCGGAAGGGACCACAATGGATCGCCGCGTCCAACCCCCTGCCCCTGGCAGGAAAGAGGACCAAGGTCAGATGGACCCCAGCCAGGTGACCATCCAGCCTCCTCTTGAAGACCTCCAAGCTAGGTGATAGCACCACCTCTCTTGGAAGCCCATTCCAGATCCTGCCCACCCTTACTGTGAGAAATTTCTTCCCAATATCTAACCTAAATCCACTCTCAACTAGTTTACACCCGTTATTCCTAGTCACTCCCTGGGGTGCCCTAGTAAACAGCGTGTCACCTATTCCCTGTTGACCTCCCCTAATAAATTTGTAGGTGGCCATAAGATCTCCCCTCAGCCGTCTCTTGTGAAGGCTGAAGAGATTCAGCTCTCTCAACCTCCCCCTGTAGGGTCTATCACAAAGGCAACTAATCATGCAATTGGCCCTCCTCTGGACCCTCTCCAGATTCTCCACATCCCTCTTGAAGTGTGGCGCCCAAAACTGGACACAATACTCCAACTGCAGTCTGACCAGTGCCGCATAGAGGGGGAGCATCACCTCCCTTGATCTGTTGGTCATTCATCTGCTAATACACGGCAAGGTGCGGTTGGCCTTGTTGATGGCCTCGTTATACTGCCGGCTCATGTTCATCTTGGAGTCAGTTATGACTCCAAGATCCCTCTCTGCCTCCGAGCTGCTGAGAAGGACATTCCCCAACCTATAGGTGTGCTGGGGATTCCTCCTTCCCAGGTGGAGTACCTTACATTTATCTCTATTAAATTGCATCCTATTTCTCTCCGTCCATTGATCCAACCTGTCCAGGTCGGCCTGAATCTGCTCCCTGCCCTCCGGTGTACTAACTTTGCCCCATAACTTGGTATCATCAGCGAACTTGGAGAGGGTGCTCTCCACGCCCTCGTCCAAATCACTGATGAGGATATTAAATAATATCGGTCCGAGGACCGAACCCTGCAGGACCCCACTGCCCACCTCCCTCCAGGCCGAGAAGGAACCATCCACCACCACTCTCTGGGTGCAGTCCCTAAGCCAGTTGGTCACCCACCTGACTGTGTAGGCATCCACTCCACAGTCTGCTAGCTTCCCAATGAGGATAGGGTGCGAAACTTTATTTTTTTTTAACTTCTTGTATTAAGTTCTTTTGTACAAAGTCTAAGTGATACTTTTATTTGTATGTTTGCACTGTAGTCATTTAATAAATTCACATGAATTTGTTGCATGTAATTCATTGTTTAACAAGTGTTTGAGTGTTAATTCATACATTTTTTTTCTGTCCGCAAGGAGAACACAATTCTTGTCCTTTACTTTAGAACAAGGTGACTTAACATGCAAACAGCTTGGGGTAGAGGTTGAAGTATGTTTAAAAATAAACAATGTCTTCTGATACAAAACACTGTTCACAGCAAAAACTACTTTTAATTATTGGAAGTTATGGAATTTTAAAGTCTCCTTACATGCCTGATATAATTAAAAAAGAATAGGGCTCTAGAGTTTATATCTAACATTGTTATACCTAACAATATTTCTTAAAGATCTTGAGAGCTTGAACTAAACTACTGTAGGCTTATATTAATACAAAATCAGTGAATTACCAGGAAAATAGTCAGCTTGCTTGTGATTGGAATGTAAAAAATGGTACCCTTTAAGAGACTCCCTTTGGATATTTTTATATAATACAAAGAAGGTAGTGGAACTAGTGGGTATTACTGGGTGTTATGAACAGATCGTTACTTTAGAGCCTGACAGAAGCACTTATTTTGCCTTTTTTGGTAGATGAATAGGTTTCATTAGTTTCTGCACATTTAGGCCTCTCAAACCAAAAAAACACAAACTTAAAGTTTCAAATTAGTACCCATTCTCGGAAAAGTACTTCAGTGATTTCTGTCACTCAGAGTATGTTTTTTCGTTCTCAGTTTTATCTCCTGAACACTTCTGTGAGCCTTCAACTGATACCCATACAATTCAATAATATACTTACTTGGCTGTTCTTCAGAATGGCCAGTTTCACCAAGCTGGAAGCAGTTGAGCCAAATTGGCTGGGAGAAGAATTTAAATAGAAAAATGTGAATAATTATGAACACTTAAAATTATTATTAAACAGGTCAAAAATGTATGAGAGAGAAAATTCAGGTTAAAAGAACCACCTGGCAGAAGTGAAATCAACTACCTGCAATATAGCAATAAGAAAAAAAATTGCTGCTAGTTTTTATTTATTTATTCCCAAGAGGATAAATTAGAAGCTAGGGATTGTAGAAAACTTGCAAGGGAAGCAAAAGGATGGAAGGGGAAATCTATAGTCAGCAGAGTTGAGGACAATTAAGGAGCTAAAATGCTTTTTAATACTAATAATGGCAGCAGCTCATTAATGGATGGAAATGACAGAATAATAGTCAATGCAGAAAAGGCAGAAATGTTAAATAATTTCTTTGTATTTGATAGCAACTCGTCTTTGGCTAGTCACCTAATGATAAAATACTTTCCATTTCAGTAGTAACTTAGGATGTCAAAGCAGCAACTAGTGAAGGTTAGGTGTCTTTAAATCAGCAGGTGTGGATAGCTTGAGTTTAAGAGCTTTAAATGAGTTGATTGAGCCGCTTTCGGAACTGTTAATGTTTATTATACATATATACAGTACATATACTTTTTTTCCCAGTGAGTTTTGCAGCATTGGCAAATTTCCAGACAACTGGAAGATGCTAAGTTTGTCAGTGCTTAAAAAGAGTAAATAGGATGATGCAGTTAGTTATAGGGCTCTGTACAAGATTGTCAACCTGAAAGTATTGGAATGGCTTATGTAGGCCTTAGGAGAGCAATTTATTTCAATCAGCATGGGTTTATGGAAAATAGACTCTGAACTAACTTTATCTCTTTGGGATTACAGGTTTGCTTGATACAGTGTTATGAGGTCATTTTTGTAAGACATTTAACTTGCAACCACATAACACAGATCTAAGAAACTAGAATGATATAAAATCAACATGGTATACATTAAATGATATAACCTGGCTAATGAAAATATTTCAATGCAATCGTAAATGGGTAATTATTGAGCAGGTGCTTCTAGTTGGGTCCTGCAAGTTTCTGTTCTTGGTCATAAAATATGGCTGCCTTTTAATCAGTGACTTGGAGGTATACAGAGACATTAGTCTTTAAATTTGCAGAAGGCGACAACCAAGGGAGAAAAGAAAAATAATGAAGAGAACAGGTCACTGAAACAGCAGTCTGCATCTCTTAGTGAGTTGCTTCTGTAAGCAAGTAGTAAGATTTTAATGTGACCAGCACCCAGTCATCTTTGTACAGGGGGGGAAAAACACTAGCTGTATTTATAATATGGGTGGATTCTATTGTGGGATGCAGTGATTCTGAAAAAAAGGCTGAGTGTTATAGTGAATGATCAGCTGAACATTAGCTTCCATTTCACCACTGTGGCTGCTAGGGCCAGTGCAGTCTGTCAAGCAGGGAACTATTATGTTTGGTGTGGATATAATTATTACTTCAATACTGTATGCAGTTCTGTTGTTCACAGTTCAAGAAGTATCTTGACAAATTGGGAAGGGTTAGGCAAAGAATCATGAAAATGATGTAAGGGTTAGAAAAACATGCCTTTATATGGAATGCTTCAAGTTTCTATAGAATGTAACAAAAAGGAGTTTAAGGGTGAAAAGATCATAGTCGGTGTCTGTGGAAAAAATGAGAAACTTGATTGAGGCAAGTTTAGCAGGAAAACAATATAAAATTATATCCAAAGGCTGAAAGGTGAAGCTAGACACATTCAGACTTATAAAGCATAGTGTTGTTGTTGTTGTTGGTTCCATGCCCCCACCCCCATCAAGTAAGGGTATTAACTATTCCAGCAGTTTACCAAGGATTGTGATGGCTTCTTCCATCATTGGAGAACTTGAAATTAACAGTAGAAGCTTTACTTCTGTGGCAAAATGCAGCCCTGCTCTGCCTGCCCCAGATGCTGGGTTGGGTCCACTTGCCAGATCTAGCCTGCAGAAGGACAAGGCACTCCCATCTGGCCTGCAAGACAAAAAGGTTGGGCACCACTGGAATTAATCTGTTCATTATAGGGTAAAACGCCCCCAGAAAGTAAAGGTGGTGTACTGGCCATGTGACTGCTAATCAGTTTCACCTGGGCCATCCATTTGCTCAGTACAAACCGATTCCCCATCACTTGGAGGCCAGATGCTGTAATAGTGCCTACAGATGGTTATTTTGGGAGAGCTAGTCATCTTGTGCGTTGCTTACTAAAGAGCAAAATCCAGGATAAACCAGTCTGGTAGTTATCATGTGTCTGTAGCCTAGGACTGAAAAAGTATATCAAGATTTTTCAGTTGGCTAGTGACTCAGGGGCCCAATGGAAACCTCTTAAAAGGGCCTGATTTTTTATTTATTTATTTATTTATTTTTTTTTCAGAAGATGATTTCTGAAAACCTGATAGCTTTCAAGTCTGTAATTGGACACCCAAAAATCATGTGTGAATTTTGAAAATCATGGTTCTATTCTGTGGCTTCTAGAGAGCATTCATGAGGATGTCTCATAATCTGAATTGAGAAAACCAGACCTTTAAGATGTCTGTTGTCTGCTTTTAACTACTAGATATAACTCCTGCTTGAGAAAAGGACATATTTCAGAATAGAACTGTACTTAGTCTTAGAACGGTGATTTTTTTTTTTTTTTTTAAATGGTTGAGTCTGAAAGCTCAGGTTCTGGCATAACTTAATGTTGCATAACTTCCAATGTTTAAAGATACTAGAATTGGAACACCTCATGCTGAAGATTGGTAGATCAAATTCCTAAGTCAGTCTGTTTCTGAATCATCTTTTAAGCACAGTTCCAGATCTCCAGAATAAGCCAAGTTCTCTGCAGCATCAAATGTTTCTACTTTTCTGGGTGTACAGAACAAGTAATTATGACCAGCAAAATCCAAATGCTGGTTGGCAAGACAAAACACTGCTGGAGTTGCTCCTTGCCAAAACTTCCTTTTTAACCTGAGCAAACGTTCTTCTCTGTTTTTCTGTAGACCTGGAACGTAATCAGACAAGATCTCTGTCCTCTCCCCATGGCAACAAAGTGAATGTGTTGAATATTCTTACAACTAAGCGACATGCATGCAAGAGCTATAGCTGGAGAATCACTTAATCTAGAGTAGTTTTGTTGCTTGCTACCCCTGTCTTGAAGATGTGAGAACTGGGTTATAGCTGGATTAACAGAGTAATTCAGATGACTTTTAAATAAACAGCAAAAAGCACAGGTGTCATAGTAGACTTTAATGTTTGGGGGGGTGAGGGTTTATGTAGTATCACAAGTATGAAAGCTGCCTTACCTGATTCTGTTCTTGGGATGTAGGTGGTGTGTTTTGTTGGCTGGCCAGCCACATGATGTGGCCCTGAGAAAGGCCAAGAGTAGAACTCCAACAGTGTTCATTTGGAGCCCAACAGGGAGCAGAGGGAACAAAATACCAGAGGCAGAATGAGCAGCCGTCCCTTGAAATTCCTCAGGGTTGCAACCACCAGTGCAGTTCCAAAATGGTAATTGCACAGGCATAGACTGGCCACCACTCTTTCAGATAGACCTGCTTGGAACAAAGCTGAGTGATATCTCCAGATCTTTACAGAAGTTGTAATTTTGAGTGCTAATTCCCCAAATAAACATGTTTTGTATGAGAGCTAATGCCATCTTTGATATTATGTGTTGGACAGAATAGTCTCATTTAGTGCTTACTTAACATACATGGGTCTTCAAGATCAACATATAATACATGGATTTCTAAAGATTTTAACACCAAGTGTGTCCTGTATTGTTGAAGAGCCGCAGGTAAGAAGCCTCAAGGGTTTCAATTTCAACATGGATCAAAGGGAATGTACTGGAAACCTGTAAAACAAGAAGGCTGATTCTCTACTTCAAAGTCAGTACCATGGCAACTATCTGTGGAAAGATTTAATGCCTTGTATGAGGAAACATGGGAGGAAGCAATATTGTCCCTTTTCCTTGTCTCTTGAAGATATACAAAAGAGCAATGTTTGCAGCCTGAAAAGAGGTGTTTGGCAGTTGCAGGAGAGATGGAGAGTAACCCATTGGTTTTCAACCAGGGTGGTTTCGTGTCTTTTTAGGGATGCCATGGGATACCAAACAATGTTCGCATTCTTATGTGTGTGAACGTAAATTGCAAGATAAACCTAGAGATTTCAAATAGGAATCCATTGTCCTTAAAAACATTCTAGTGCCAAGAACTCAAAAATCATAACAGGTCAGAAAGTTGCTCTATTATTTTTCTGTAGTCAAAACCTCCCCAAAAAACCAAAACCCCGAGTGAAAACTAAAATGTCACTTTTTGAGAGGTACTTTGAGTCTAAAAAGGTTGAGAGCCACTGGTGTAAAAAATAGATAGGACTTTTTTTTTTGATGCTTCCTTCTGCATCTGAATAGCTGATAAAATCCCCTCATGAAAAATGTCTTATTTTCTATGCAAGAGGTTAATAAATGTATCAGCTTACCTGAAAACTTATTTTCCTTATAGTTTGAAGGTCTATGGCACTCCCCCGTTTTGTGCAGCTTATAAAATGGAACAGAATTCCCAACATATAGGAAAGAGAGAACATAAGATTTGTTGTGGAGAGTTTTGAAATACCGAAGTTTAAGATCCTTTTAATATGTTGTGGAATTCTACATCTGCAGCTCAGAAGTAACTTATTTCAACATGGCTGGGTAACTGAGTTCATGCTACTGACTGACAGGTCTGATTCTGCCTCTATTGTACAAGCAGCTTGCAGACCGATTTCGAAGGAGACGATATTAGTTGGTGCAGACAGAAGGGCATGATGTATAGAAGACATTTTGTATAGTGTTAATTGGACTTGATTTCTAAAGCTATGCACTACTTTTTAACTATTTTTGTAGGACTCTCCGTTTAACCTGGTTCAGTAGTGTAACTTGGGGTGGGCAAGCAGGGCACCAGCCCCAGACACGAGTTTAGGAGAGCTGTCAGAATTGCTCCCAATCTCTGCAGAGTCCCTACCCCAGCAGCAGAAGCCCCATGGCACTGCAGAAGCAACTGGTGCACAGCCAACATCCTGTAGGACAGGGCTGGACAATTATTTGAGCTGGAGGGTAGTTTTGATGTTCTGTTGAGGGCCATGCACACACATTCATGCACATATGTGTATGCTTCCTGGCCCACCTACTCCTTCCTACCCCCCCAGCCTGGACCTGGCACCTGCTGGCTGGGAGATGAAGCCTGACTGGCCCTCCACACTGTCCTGCCCTGCCATCAGGGCTCCATCCCCCACTGGCAGGGTCTGGATGAGCTGTGCTCCAGGCCCCTGTGGCTGGTGAGCGGTGAGCCCGGCCTGTCTACACTGCACCATGCAGTAGCCAGAGCTACCGGGGCCTGTGTGTGGCTCACCCAGGGCCTGCTATGCTGTGCTGTGTTGGGTGGGTTGGGCTGCTTCCACCCAGGGTCCCTGGGAGATGCAGTCTGGCCCCACAGGTCCTGGGCAAGCTGTGCTTGGTCCCTGGTCTCTGCCAGTGCCGGACTTAGTCTCTCGGGTGTCGGGGATGCTGGGCAGAAGCAGCCCTCCCTGTGCCCTGGACATGCTGTGTTTGGCCCCCACCTCTGCTGGTGGGTGGCACGGGCAGCAGTTCCGGCTCTGGCCTCTGCCTGCACAACATGGAGCTGGGTAGGTGGGTAGGGCTTCTTCTGCTCAGTCACTTGGGAGATGGTGTCCAGTCCAGCCCACCCAAATCCTGTGGGGCCAGACTCCATCTCCCAGGCTGCTGTGTGGTGCTCGGTGGGTGGAGCTGCTCATGCCAAGCATCTTCCGCAGAGGCCAGAGCCACCAGCACCAGCAGAGCTGGGGGTTCAAGCGCAGCTTGCCCAGGACTTGCCTCAGTGCTGCTGCCTGCGAGCTGGATAAAATCAAATGGTGGGATGGATTTTGCCCACCCCTTTTGTAGGAGCAACAGCTGGAGTGGGCAAACCACACCTGCGGTGGCAGCAGCTAGAGCTGGGGACTGTTTTTGAGACCCTGGCATAGGTAAGACTCCTGTACTCCCCACACTTGCTCTTGGAGCCCCTGCCCCTCTGTCACTCAAAAGCACTCTCTCCCTCCTCTTTAACCTCCCCAATATCCTGCAGGGTTTGTTTTCCCAGGGCCCAATCCCTATTCGTTATCTGGTTATATTGATTAACAGTATTCTTCTGCCACGGATGCTGATACTAGACAAGCTGCTTATGGCATAACTTTGAATCCTTTCTGGATTCCTTGCTTTGTGACATACCTTGCATGCAACTGCAGCTACTCTTGACCTCAGTTGTTTGGGTTTTTTTGTAATTATTCAGCTAAATTGAGATGGGACTTATTTTAAATACAAAAGCAAGTGATGAAGCACCAGCTACCATTTCCTTAAAGTCCCTGGACTGATACTTGTGTCTCTCTCTTTTTTTTTTTTTTTTTTTTACCTTATACTTTTTGCAAGTATAAAAAATATATACATTTTTTACACAATAGTTTTGTGTTTGTTTTTTTTTTTTTTTTACCTCCCTGCCTGCCATCTGACACCTCTAGGGAAGGAATTCTACCTGATCAACACATCAAAGAGCTTCTCGACACAGCTCTCACACTCTCATGGACGCAGAGGGATGGCCTTCCATCTTCAGCTCCCTCTGTGCAAAAATGAAGTTTATTTCCTACCTATGGAGACTTTTTACCATCTTGTACCATCTACACTTTTCCCAAAGCCTGACAAAGGGACTTTGATCCCGAAAGCTTGCAGAAAAGGACAATTTTCTTGCAATTTTCCAGTTGGTCTAATAAAAGGTATCATTTTGGAACCAAGAGTTCTCATTTTTGTATGTACCAATATATGCCACTTAGATGCATTGTAGCCTCAATCTGGCACTTTTTAAGGGCTTCTTTTGTAGAAGAAAAGCTTCCTTAAACCAAATATGTACTAAATGTGTTAGATATGTCTTCAACTACAGGGCAAGGTTATTGTACACAGAGATGCTTTCCCTTCCATGAAAACTGTAAGACAAACAAGTGCTTTAAGAGGATCTGTAAACAGATTGATTGCTGTCTGTTTTCACTGGTCCAGTAGTTTTGCTTCCAGTATCCTTAATTCAACAGCTGTTAATGGGATTTTATAGTTCAATTTCTAAGGTACCAGTACAGTGATCTTTGTGTCTAAAAATACAAAAATGTTAGCTTTTCAAACCTTTCAGTAAACATCAGTTCTGCATGGTATTTTCTGCTTTTTGCAGTGTGCAGGCAGAAACAGCATGTACTAAGAATGGCATCGTGAGCCAAATCAGGATTGTCACATGCATCATATCCTGGAAAGCACTTTGTGCCAGCATTGAATTGCAGTTGCTTACTGAAAAGGTTGTCTAAAGCTTAATATAACGGAGAGAGTTTTTCTAGTTAAATCAAAGTTCACTTTTTAATCTCATTTTAAGGAAGAGTAGCAAGTTTACAAGGTCAGCATCTTCCATGGGTGATATGGTCCTCTGGTACCTTGTTCTTGTGTTGGTGGAAGTGACGTTCCTCTTCTTCTGTGAGAGGATAGTTGGCAGCCTTAATGTTTTAAGGGTAAATTGACATAAGAAATTTGTGAATGTAGAAAGTAGCCAGTGTTTTGAGGTGTAGTAACTCCAATAGGTCAGTGCATACTCTTGTGTTTCTGATCATGTAGTTATTCATTAGTTAGTCAATGACTTCATTTTCAAGTGCTCAAGTACTTATAACCTGTGGAAAATTAAATATTTCCATTTGTATAATATGGTGTCTTTGTTCAAGGTTAAAGTACATACAGAAAAGCTAGTGGTTGCATTCCGAGATGTTGCTGCTGAGACGGATTTAATGCACTGTCCTTCTTTTGAACCAGAACCACACGCACATCCTAAAAAGCGCAAAGCACAAGTATTGTGGGGTTTAAAATATTTGGTATTCTGATAATGATCATTTTGGAACTGTGGGATCCCTTAAAAGCAAGCCATATGGTTTATGTTGTGGTGTGTTGGAGACTAAACATGGATCTTCTTGGAAACTGGCTAAAACCTTTCTGTGCCATGTCCCTTCACAGCTTGCTTGGGGCTAACTATTAGCAGTTTCTAAACTTTAAGTTTTATCTTAGTCTATCAGTTTGAATTTAACCTTTCTACTTTGCCTCTTTATGCTACCTTGGACACGTTGTTTTGTTCTAAGACAGCAGTTCCCAAACTGTGGTACGTGTACCCCTGGGGGTACACAAGACATCTCTGTGGGGTATGAGGGAAAAATTGTGTAATGGCGGAGTTAATATTTGTTATAATAATAATTAGAATTTAAGGGGTTAAAATATAAAACAAATTCTGGTAGAGGTATGCGGGCAGCTGGTAGATCTGAAAGGGGGTATGCAATAAGAAAGTTTGGGAACCTGTGTTCTAAGACTTGGAGCAGGGAGTATCTTAGGCCGCATCCAGACAAGCGTGGATGTGTTATTGTGGTGCTGCAGACCTGTCTGCAACACCACGCATTGTATGTGCAGGTATTCCTTGTGCTGCTACCTTGTAGTGAGGGTTTTTTGGAGGTGGGTTTTTTTTTGTTTTTTTTTTTTATCCCAGGGTCAAAAAACCCCACGCCAGTAAAAAGCAGGGCAGTGCATGTGGTGGCAGTGTGCACTGCACAAAACTGGAGCCTGGCCTGCTGGAACCATGCTCTGTCTGCCAGCCAGGCTTCCTGCCATGGCTGCAGACCCAGGACACCCCCAGGACTCCATGTAAGGCTGCTGGGGCCAGCAGTTGTATCTGAGCTGTTGCCTATGAAAGCTTATATCTCCTGAGTGATTTACAAATGCCACCTTGTGCCGCCTGAGTCCAGGCTAACAGCTAACTAACTACCTCTCCCTGTTTGAAGGCTGGTTATGCTTGTGAATGGTGCCACATTAATAGCTCTGGACAACAGTGCTCTGTAGCTTTAGAATGAGTGGCAGCTGAACAGACTCTCCCTTCACAGTGCAGTGAAGAATAGCTAAATTATTGTCTCTCAAATTCAGTTTTTGGCCTCTCCTGAAACTGTTAATTAGGATAATTACATCTCTAGTGTCCTCTTATCTTATTCTATGATTCCAATGCAACATGTGATGTAGCCATTCAGGAGGCAACAGTCATTTGAGACTAAAAATATCCAGCTTCCTGCACTTCACTAGAATATTTTTCTCATCAGTCAAGCCAGAAACAGTCTTGTCTCCCTATTCTGACTTGTTGAAAGTCTCCTCCTTACTCTCCTAACCAAACCCAATAGGAAATGAAGGATGACTGAGGAGGAAAACAGACAGACAAATCAACCTGGAGAAACCTGCCACATTCTCCAGACTTTCTCAGCAAATAGTTCTTGGGAAACTGTTAATTCTACCTCTATCAAAGCATGCTTCCTTAAATTGGGAAGCTGCTGACCTACAAACAGTACCCTAGATTTAAAAAAAACAAACATAAATAAGTAAAACCATCCCTGGGAAGAAAGTACCCAAGTGTCTGCATCCGTTTCTTCATTTAGTCCTTGGCAGGCTTCTTACTTTGCTTGCTTCAGAAGCAAATATTACAAGGTAGTTGGAATAGCAGGCTGCATCATGCAGTAGTTTCTGAAATGCTAGTTGGATACTTTCAACTATACGCAGGAAGGTCATGGCACAGAACTGCAGGTAGTGGCTTGTTTTTTCACACTCCTGCAGTGCTTCTAAGATTTCCTGGTGCTGTAGAACTTGGAGAGGAAGGTATTGTTTTCAGGTACATATCCATTGTACGGTATCTGATGTCCTGGAAGTTTTTCTTTGTTGCAGGTTACCTGCTCTGAGAAGTAATCCATACACTTTTCTAATGGGAGGAGCTAGTCTTGGCAGGTGAGCATTCCAGGTTGAGATGATTCACAGAATTGTGATTTAGCAGTTACTATGGAGAGGAAACTTATGGAGGAGGGATTGTTGTTGTTGTTGCTGTTTCTATTGCTAGGGCATCTGCTCATACAAATTCCTCATGCCAGAGCCTGCCAGTTTGTCCTTATCTTTAACTGTTGACAATTGGGTTTCTTCCTTCCGGCTTCTGTCTGTGACTATGGTAATTAAGTGACAGAATTATGGTAAATATTTTTTCTCTTGCGAGGCAGGCATGCATCTGCTAACTCCAGTTTAGGTGGGCAACCAGAGTGTGGGTTGATAAAAGCATTCTGCCAATGGTGTCTCGCATTCAAACCAAATAGTTTAAAAAGCACTTGACCTGAAGAGTTGGACTGGGCTTTGCAAAAGTCACTTTTCAAGTAAATTGTGTGATGTAGGAACAGCTAAATATCGTACTCATAGATTATAGGTCCCATTGTTGAACAAATCCTACTCATGGTTTATAATTGTTTGTATTTTTATTTATTTGCCTAAGTAATGGGAAAATGCATATACTATTTTAGTGAGTCATGGGATTATTTCATTTCCTCAATAAATAAAAAGAGAACAGTACTTGGCAGTTTCCTAGATAGTGAAAGGTTGAGTACTGATATTAAACATAGTTGCCAAGTGCATGTATGAAGAATTGCAGCTGAGATGGGCAGCATCTTATTAAATATTTTAGTTAGCCTGGCCTTCAGCTACCAACATTTTCAGTCCAAAAATGACTTCCCAGTTTTGATTAAAAATCTTATTCCCTTATTCTTTTATGGTGTCATCATGCATGCTTGTTCTCTTTGTGTATTCAAAATCAGGAAACCGGAAAAAAGAGGATGGAGGTTAGAATGAGGAGCTCTTGTCAAGCTGGTAAACTTTTGGTTTCTGTTGTTGAGAAAACATTACTAAAATAAAATAGGTTTATTTATAAATATGCTGTTTGTTTCACATTAGCCTCTGCCCAGAATGATTAACATAGACTTCTTTGAGATAATGTGTAGTCTGCATTTTGTTGGTGACTCTTTGCTCTCAAGTCACAGAGTATGAAGGATTGAATCTCTGAAATTGTCACCTCGGTGATAATTCTGACTCTGTAAACAGTGTATGGGCTGACTCCCTGGCTCTGTTTGTTCAGATAATTTGTTGGGAGACTCCCGTCCAACAGAGGAAATGGGCTGATGAGTATAAAAGTTCTTACTCAAGATTGTTCACATCCACAGAAGCTTTATTCTCTGCAGGAAAAAGGACTAGGATTCTTGCCACAATGTGTCTGTGATGTTAATGAGTGGGAGAAGCCATGTGTTCATTGCCTGCTTCAGCAGCAATCTGCTAATGTGGGGAAGGGGTGAGACAACAAAGTGAAATTTGATTAAATTTAACATGATGTTTAATGCTGCTTAAACAGTCTGGGGAGTGAAAGTACTCAGCTTATGTGGAGTGGAGCCAAAACCAGAACTATAGTGTTTGCCTGAGCCCCTTGTATTAGGCGGGGTTGGAGAAAATGGGATGTGGTGCCAGATCTCCATTGGTTTCACGTTTTTGACTTTGCCAAACAGGAACTCAACTGAGTTTGTATAAAATTGAAACTATGCTTGTTTACATCCCTCGGCAACTGTTGTTTTTATACAGATGAGCAACTTTATCCTCTGTGTTGGTAAGATACCGGAGTGATGATGAGTATCACAGAAATACTAATACAAAAACTTTAATTAAAAATCCCTGTTCGGGAAGAAAAAGGGTAATGTACTGGGGAGTTTTGTGAAGACATTTCTGGAAAATGACTTTTTTAACTCTTAATTTGTAAATATCAGGCAGAATCCTTTTACTTTACATACCTAAATGGCAATTATCCAGTTGCAGAACTACATTTTTTGGCACAGTTCACAGTCCTGTTTTATGTGCAATGTGGATATGTCCCCATAACTACTGAGAATATGCGCTAGCTGGGCAGGTATGCAGCTACATATGCACCTTCTTTGTGTGAGAATAAAGTTCAAAATATTACCTGGAAAAAAAAAAGTGGGGGGGGGACAACCCTCTAGTGCAGAGCTTTCCAAACTGTGCCGCGACACATTAGTGTGTCGGCGGCAGTGTGTAGGTGTGTCGCGCGAAATGCAGAAAATTTTGCGGAAGGGCACCGTGGAGCTCCCTTACTCGCGTCTGCTTCCCTTGGCCCCTCCCCCGGAACTGAATTACTGTGTCGCGAAATGATGCATGTCTAAAAAGTGTGTCACCAACATGAAAAGTTTGGAAAGCTCTGCTCTAGTGTTTCAGCCAATCACATAGTTGTTACTGTACTTGCCCAGGAAGCAGGAGACATTGGTTCAAGGCCCCCCTCAATCAGAGCTCCCCAGCTTCACCGCACAGTGCTCTAAGTACCAGGTTAGGCATGATCCAGTCCCCCCTGAGCCTTCCTCCTGAACCTGGCCCTCTGGGCAGCCAAGCACAGGAGATAGGTGGGGCCAGGAGGAAGAGAATAAGCTAGAGGGCATGTAATTAAGTGAAAGGGATGTTACTCTGGAAGGGAGCAGGGGCCATTGGTTGTAGCCCAAACTGGTGTTCTCGGTAAGGGAGAAGTTTCCCTCATTGTTCTCTATCTGTTCTATCCAAAAATGGCACTTGCGTGGCTGGGTAACTGTCATTTGGGTATATACAGTGAAGTAGGATTATCGCTAGTTTAAACTCTGAAGCTTCAAATAAGGCTAGTAACTGCTTTCTAGGATTTGGTAGCTTGGAAGTCTGAGGTTTATATGGCCACAGCTTTTGTAAATATTTTTTGTGTATCTGCTTATTAAATAAACTCTTATTTGTATGGCTAGCAGACCTAGTTATGGTACAGGGGTTCATTGAGCTAGGCTCAATACAAAGAAAGGACAGAAAGATGGTTCCTGCCCCAGATGACATAAAATCCAAGTAGAAGACACGAGAGAACAGATGAAGGCAGACAGATGAGGAATAAAAGGAAATAAGGCAACATTACTTAACATGATGGACAGTGATGTCAGTGTGTCTGTAGCCTAGCCAGTGTTTTGTTGTTTGTAGACATCGTGGCAACAGGGAAAGGAAGGGGTGGTAGCACATAAAGTGGGCTGCAAAGGTGGATAGAGTATCTCTATGGATATAAGAGGAGGGACAACACTGGAAGAAGCACAGAGGTGTTTACTTTAAAATGCAATGAGACTGTAGAATCTTGTCCAGTACTCTGGGTCACACAGTGGCAGAGAGTGGGTGCTAAAAAGGGAGAGTAAACAGGGTATGACCAGGGGGTTTTATCTCTCCCCC
>NW_005841864.1:1875958-1901306 GCF_000455745.1 Alligator sinensis
GCATTTAAGGGCTAGAAAATTCTGATTCAGAGACTGTACCCATAACTCCCAAGCTCAATAGTTAGTGAGCCTCTCTCTTCTCGGTAGCTAGTGATGTCCCATGCCTCCAAGAACTTGTCCAGTCACTTTTTTGAATCTGGCTAAACTGTCAGCTTCCACAACATCTGGTGGCAATGAGTTCCACACTTTAAATACACTGTGTGACAAAGAGCTTCCTTCTGTTAGTTTTAAATGTATACCTATTCATTTCATGACCCCTAGTCTTGTACTGTGAGAGAGGGATTTATTATTTGCTCTATTCACGTCACCATTTAGTGTTTTGTGAACCCTTATGCCCCCCTCCCCATATCAAGCATCTATTTTTCTAAACTGAATAGGCCTGTCTTAGCCTATAGTCTCTCCTCTCATGAAAGCTTCCCCATACCATTGATCATCTTTGTTGCTCTGTAGCTTCTCTAGTTCTTCTATATTCTTCTTGGGGTGTGAGGACCAAACCTGGGCAAAGTATTCTAAGTGCAGATGCACAATGGATTTATAAAAGGGCGTAATGATACTTTTTGTTTGTTTGTTTACAGTCCCCTAATTGCTAACGTTTTAAACTCTCCACAGTGACTCCTAGCTCTCTTTCCTATGTGATAACAGCTAATGTAGAGCCCATTGCAGGTCAAAAATAACCAAAACTATACCTGCACATTTGTATAACTTCACACTTACCTACATTAAATTTCATCTCCCATTTAATTTCTCATTCAGTCAATAGTGCCAGATTCTTCTGTAGTTCCTCACAGTTCACCACAGTCTTTATCACTTTGAATAATTTGGGGTTATACACATATTTGGCTATCTCACTATTCACCCCCTTTTTCAAATCATTAATGAATATATTAAACAGCACTAGTCTGAATACAGATCCCTGGGGAACCTGCTGTTCACTTCTTTCAGTCCCCAAAACTGACCATTTATGCTCACCTTTTGTTTTCTATAAGACTATTTCTAGTCAGTGAATGAACCTTCCCTGTAATCCCATGACTACCTATTTCATTAAAATGGGGGACCTTGTGAAAGGCTTTTTGGAAGTCCAGATGTTCTACTATGTCAACTGGATCACCCTGATCCACCTGCTTATCGACACCCTCAAAGAACTCTGAATACTGATTAGGAAATGGTGTGAGATATGGATAGGTTTGACCTTCAGAATGAATTTGCTGAACAGTAGCCTACACAATTCAACAGAGAAGGAAGTGCCTGTACATCAGCAGTGGGCAAAATATGGCCCACAAACTGGAGGCCATTCTATCCAGCCTGCAGGGCCCCTAAAAATTTTAGAAAATTAATATTCATCTGCCCTTGGTTCCTGTCAAAAATGACAGGAACCAAGGGCAGTAGGACCCAGGGGAAGCCCCAGCTGGGGCTTCTGGCCTGGGGCCATGTGGCTGCCCTGAGTCGCAACTGCAGGTAAGAGGTAAGGGTTGGGGGAGAGCAGGGGAGGACCCCGGGCAGGGAAGGAGCCCAGAGAAAAGTGACCTGGGGAAAAGCTGTGTGTGGGCAGGAGAAAAGCAGCCCCTCACCCGCCCTATGGCTGGTGCCCTGTGCTGCAGCCCCTCGCAGCCCAGAGGGGGCTGCCTGTGCCTGCTCCAGACAGCCCTGCAGGCTGCGAGTGGCTGCAGCATGGGGTGCCAGCCACGGGGCACGGGTGGGACCGCTTTTCCTCGTGCTCAGCTTTTCCCCAGGCTCCTTCCCCCCCCCGTGGCCAGTGCCCCACACTCCAGCCGCCTGCAGCCCATGCAGGGCTGTCCGGAGCTGGCACAGGCAGCCCCAGGCAGGCTGCAAGCGGCTGCACAGCGGGGCTCCAGGCACAGAGTGGGGATGGATGGAGGGGCGCTTTTTTCCCCCCCCCCCTCCACCCCATGCTCAGCACCACCTGGTGACCCAGCTCCACTGCCAGCCTGGGCTCCACACTGGTTCCGGGCTCACCCATCAGGGCTGCACGTGGTGACAGCAGCTGCAGCCCCCCTGCTTGCCGCACCAGGCAGTGTTTGCCACTGTCACCTCTGGGCTGTCCAGCGTGCGAGCTCTGGTCGGGCAGCAGCAGCCAACGCTGCCCAGCATGGCAAGCTGGGGGGCCACAGCTGCTGCCACCGATGGGTGAGCCCAGAGCTGGCTTGGAGCCCAGGCTGGCAGCAGGGCTGGGTAAGCTGGTGCTGAGCATGGGGAAAAGTGGCCCCTCTCTTGCCCATGGCCAACGCCCCTTGCTGTAGCTGCTTGCAGCCTGCGTGGGGCTGTCCCTGCTCCAGACAGCCCTGCCTGGGCTGCGAGTGCCTGCAGCAGGGAGCGCCGGCCATGGGGCGGTCGAGGGGATGCTTTTCCCCGTGCTCAGCACCAGCTTCTTCCCTGCCAGCGAGCAGGGGGTTGGGGCTGTGCGCTGCCCCCCGCCTGTACCACGGGGCTGGGGGGCACTGGGAGTGAGTGGGTGGGGAGCCACTGGGTGCACGGGGCCTGCACTGGTGCCCCAGGGCCAGTACCAGCGGGGTCCAGAGCAGGATGGCAGAAGCGCGGGGTCCCAGCTGCCAGGGGCTCTGCGGAGCTGGGCCAGCTCCCCCCTCCCTGCTGGTGTGTCCCAGCCCGGCTCCACAGACCCCTGCCAGCCTGTGCCCCACTTTGGGCCCCACCGGTGCTGGCCCTGGGACATTGGTCCCAAGACATTGGGTCATTGGTCCCAAATTTGGTGACCATGGGGCGGGGCACCTGTCAAGGGGCGGGGCTACCCATGAGGCCCTCGACAGCCTACCAAAACTGGGTAAGCGGTCCTCCACCTGAAATTCTTGCCCGCCCCTGCTGTAGATGGATTCAGAGGGGTGAAGAATGGACTAGGAAAGCTCTTTGCATCAGTATTTGGAATGGAGATGGACAGGAAAAGATGGTATTTGGCAAGGCCAGAAAAAAGGTTGTTGTAGTAATTTATTTAAAAGAAGAAAATGTGGAGGATTGACTTTCCTTTGTGGATAAGAAAGGAAAGCCTGTATCTTAGAAAGGAAAGGCTGCATCTTAGAGGTCTTATTTAGAAAAAAATCTTCAAGACTTTGGCTATAGTCTGGGGCTAGGTACAGACATTACACTTTTACCAGTATAAGTAATCAGAGACCAGTCTATACCCATAACAGAACCGAAGTTCAGTGCACAAAACCAGCCTATAACTATGACAGAACAGAAGTGTGGTGCACACAGACTGGCTTAAAAATGGTGGAACCCAGTCTAAGATTTCCCCCACATCCCTCACCAAAGGGCAAAGGTGTTCTGTTCACTACAGATCAACTGTAAACTAAAAGGTGATGGTGTCTGTACAGAGTGAGGGGAAGGTTGGAAGGATTTTTTTTTTCTCTAAATGAGGTTGAGCTTCAGCTGAATTCAGAACATCCATGGGTATGTCATGCACCAAGATTTTTAGCTTGGATGGAGGGAGATAGGTCTGGCATACAGGTAAATCTCTGAGCTGTTTCTATAGAGGTGGGATGTGATTTTAAATGGATGAAATTACCAAATATCAGGTATGCACAGGAATCCTACAGGGCCTCCAAGAAAGCAGGTGGGAGAATGAGTAAGGCCCTCAGAAGGAATGATTAGACTGGCGGGGTACAGCCAGGAGAGGATAGTCAGAAGTCAAGAGAGGAAAGGTTCTTATAAGAGCAGTTGACTGTGTCTAAAGTGGTTGAAACTTCAAGGAGGAGGTTGGAGAAGTGAATCTGAAAATTGCCAAGGAAAAAGATATTAGACTTTAGCAAGAGCATTTTTAATTGAGTGCAAGAGATGAGAGAGACTGGGGGAAGGGAACTCCAGATGAGTCATACACAAAGTATTCTGGGATCTTAGAGATAAAAGGGAAACTGGGTGTTGATTGGAGAGGCACATGGGGGTCAGTGGTCGATTTTAAGATCACAGAGACTAAAGAATGTAGAGTTCTCAAACTGATTTAAAAAAAA
Source organism: Alligator sinensis (assembly GCF_000455745.1). NCBI lineage: Eukaryota > Metazoa > Chordata > Crocodylia > Alligatoridae > Alligator > Alligator sinensis. The sequence continues at coordinate 1,879,936 of NW_005841864.1, forward strand.
AAAAAAAAAAGCAATTTTTCCGCAAAGTGCACTTTTGAATTCTTACTAAAGAGACGTCATCAACTTTAAACACGGTTCATCTTAAACCAATTAAACTATTACTGCTGAAGGGATCCACAGGTATGGCCTTATAAATTAAAAAATTAGAGCAACATCTTTCAGTTTTTGTACGTTTTACGGCACTGTTGTGCGAAATTGGTTTTGCTCTGTCCTATTCATGTGTCAGTGATTTTTTTTTTTTTCTCTCCAATTGGGGCAGCACCCTGGGGTGCCTTGAAATCCTTTCAGGAGTTCCATGGGATACTGCATAATGTTAGGTGTGCAAACACGATTCGGAAGATAAATGCAGAGATTTCAAATAGGGATCCATAGTGTTGAAAACATTTTGCTGTGTTCTTTCAAAGTTCTTTCCACCACAGAATTGCTCTAGTATTTTTTTCCTGTAGTCAAACGAAAAAGTGAAAAGTAAGAGTTGACATTTTCTGAGGGGTTCCTTGAGTCTAAAAAGATTGAACCACTGCTCTGTCTTTCACAAAGCATCATAGAGACTGGGGACAGGCATAAGTCCTGAATCTTGTTGGCTACTGAAAATTGACAGGATTTCTAGCTGACAGTGTCATTTAAGTGCATCTTTATCTAGAAGAACTTGTTCAGCTGGAAAAAAAAAAAAAAAAAAAAAAAAGGATGCCTCCCTCCCTGACATGATTTTTCCATCTGCTCTGTTACACAAGTGCTGCTGTTAACTGTTGAGGTATCAGCACACATCAGAGCACTTCAGCCTGGCAAACAACATTAATTCAATAGACCAGGCAGTTGGGGTAACTGCATGTTCTGGAATGTTAAAATCAAACTGAGGATAGGGGTTTTGACAGGGTAGGGAAGGGTCTGGGGGGGGGGGGGGGGGGGGGGCGTGTTCTCCACGGGGGGGGGTGGTCTGGCCTACTTCTCCTAAGGTGAACTTTTACTTGAAGATAAACTAAAGTTACTTTTAATTAGTAACTGATCAGTGTGCAAGATTGAACTACTCAGACACTCGACATACTTAAAAATACATTATTCCTCCGCTTTCTTGCCAATCTTCTCATTATGGGATTTAGGCTTGTGCTATCACACCTGTACCAACAGCTTCAAACTTCTGTGAATTTAGAGCTTGCATTGCCATCGTGTTTGTCAGGTAAACCTGGAATCTTTTAAATTTTGACCTGGCAAGCTACCTTATCAAATTCTAAGACTGCTTAAACAGTTTTAAGTTCTTTTACTTGTTTTTAAACACGTTTTCTGACAAAAGTTGGAACTGTTATTGTTTGTTAATAATGAGCTTTTTGTGTTTAAAATGTATTGCACACACAGCAGAATGGAAGAAACATCAGCATTAGCTATTCCATTACTATAACATGCTGTGCCAGTTTTGATTCACTGAAGTTCTACTAACATTCTTAAGACTTTCTAACCAGAGTTTTGCCAGAAATGGCATAATATTTATCATGTATGTAAATCAGACTTGCAGTGTACAAAAGGGATTTTTAAGCTTTGAAGTATTTGGGCTTTCTATAAAAATATATTGAATGGTGGTGCCAAAAAAGGGGCAGGATCTAAACATTCATAGAGGATGAGGTAGAAGTAAGTGGTAACAGAAAATTTGAGATCTTCAAAGAAAAGTAACTGCAGGGAAGGAGACTTAGTCTTGAGGATCTTCTGTTTTATTTAGAAATGAATGAAGACCTACAAAATCCAGTTTATCCTCAAAACAAGGGGTTGCACATGACATTTCCCATAGAAGTGCCAGTTGTTGTCATAAAATAAGTAGAGCTATATAAAAAAAAAAAAAAAATTTTGGATTTTCATTTTGAAAGTAAACTTGCTTCCAGTTCCTAGCAAGCTTCATTAAACCTTCATGTTTGCACTAAACTGTAAATTGATGAACAATTTCAGATGGAGTCTTCTGAGAAACATCTAGTTCATACTAGCATAGAGGCATGCCCAGAAAAATTGAATGTAGATACTAGTATAGTTCTTCCTATTCTCTAGGGCTGCATGAAGCTTTGGTAGCTGATTTGCTTCAGCAGAGATTTGGCCTGATTTGGGGACCGAATCTCCAAATCCAAATTGAATTGGAAGACCAAGTAAAAGCTCCGAATCAATTCGAAGCTTTTCCAAATCGATTTGGATGCTACAGAAAGAAATTTCCCGATTCGGAGATTCGGCCATAGACAAGCATCTGACACTGCTGCCTGCAGCTGGTAAGTCCATTGGGGTTGGGGGAGCAGGCAAGGAAAGGGCATGGGGGGAGGGAGGGATTGGGGCTGAGGCTGGGACAAGTAGCCCAGCTGGGGAGGGGGGTTGCTAGCTGGGCAAGTGGCAGCAGGGAAGAGCCCCCGTGGCTCCCCCCGCTGGGGCAGAGGCATGCACAGCGGGAAAAGCCACTGGAGAAGCCCCAATGGCTGTCCTGCCCAGCCCCATCCCCTGCCTGGCCCCAGCCTAGTCCCAATACTTTAAAAAACAAACAAACAAACAAAACCCCCCATGCTCACCAGCTCTGGCAGTGGCGATTGGGGCCTCTGAGGGCTCATGACAGAGCGCTGCTATGCAGTGTGGGGCAGCAGGCATCGCACCCCCCTTGGCACCTGTGCGGCAGCTGCCCCATGGCGCAGGTGCAGCATGGCTCAGCAGGGCGCTGCGCACTGCCTGGGAGTTGGGACAGCTCCAGCAGTCAGCTGGAGCCCAGTAGTGCTCGGCCCCAGCTCCCAGACAATGTGTGGCGCCATTCTGAGCTGCACTACATCTGTGCAATGGGGCAACTGCTGTATGGGTGCCAAGCTGGGAGGGTAGGGGGGAGGAGATGATCCCTGCTGCACTGCACTGTGTGGGTGGGTGGGTTCTGCCATGAGCTCCCAGAGGCCCCAATCACCACTCTTGCAAGTAGTGAGTGCAGGGCTTTTTTTTTCTTTTTTTCTTTTTTTTTTTTTTTTTTTTTTTTTTTTTTTTAAAGTGCTGGGGCCAGGCGGGGGATGGGACTGGGCAGGGCAACCGTGGGGGCTTCTCCTATGACTTCCCCTGCCCAGGGAGTCGGGCATTGCCAGAGGAGCTGTGGCAGAACCTGCAGCCACCCGGCTGTGCCTGCCTCTCCCTGGCCAATCTGAATCTTTGAATCGGTGCCGAATCGTCCAAAACTGATTTGGCCAAATCAATTCGGGACAGCGATCTGAATTGAATCACTATTCTCCGAATCGAATATGTCCCTATTCGCACAGGCCTACTATTGTCCTATTTTTGATGTATCCAAAATCCCAAATGATTTACTAGTTCCCATATTCCTTCATTTTTGGAAAGCAGAAATATTTCAAACTAAGTTTCCATCCTTCCACGTGGCTTTTGTTTTGAGGTTTCTATTGTTTGGTTTGTTTTGTTTTGTTTTGTTGTTTTGTTTTGTTTTGTGTTTGCTTTTGTTCAGCAGATTGTGAAATGTGAAACCATGCAAAGTGAGCATGCTGGCAAGATCCACTTACAATTCCAGTAAGCTGAAGTTTTGGATTTAAGAGAAAATTTTATAGGAGACAGGATTTCCACATAGTACCAAGCCCTTGCCATAGTGCAAATAAAACACTGTCCTATTGATGTGCAACTCTAGCCTGCACACCAGTATTCATTTAAGCTTTCATTTTCACAAATATACCCTCCTTACTGAAATGCAAGATGACCCTGAATATAAGATGGACACGCCTAATAATTAGAGTATTAAATGTATAAATGTTATTGCTTTACCGGTGTAGAATCTAATTATATGAGTGTCTTGAATTCATTCCCCTCTCTCTGCTGCACCAGGTAAATTAGTGCCTGGGAGGGTCAGGTGGCCCTCTTGCCCTCTGCCCCCACAACTTCTTTCCCCTGCAGCCTTCCTGTCTTCCACTTCGACTTTACTGTCAGACCCTGCTCAGGCTCTGTACAGTGCAAACGTGAGCTGCATGTGACTAAAGGAGGGGTGGGAACAGAGAAGAGAGCAGGCACTGAGGAGACTGCTGCTTGTCTGACTGCCCCCAACCCTGTCTGTTGCAAATTTCAGGACATATACTCCATAAACATAAAGGCTGGATAGGCATCTGGCTGGTGTCATCTGACCCCAGCACTCTTTTCTGCCTAGGCAGGGGTCGGACTCGACCTGTTGAGGTCCCTTCTGACCCTAGCATCTATGAATCTATGAAATATACTTTATAAATAGTACAAACTGTGCATGATATTAGTTCAGAACCAAAAGGTTCATGACTTTTATAAAATAGTTCATTGAGCTGGACCACAGCAGAGTTGACAGCATTTCAAGCCATGGTGACCCCAGAGCTCAACACTGCTTAGTGTGCGTGTGTACACACGCCAGATTACACCCTTCCCCACCCCCCAGCAAAGGAGCGATGTGCTAATTAGCCCCCACCATGAATGGACCTGGATGTTCTTGTCATAAGTCCTGGGACCCTCCAACAATAGATGGCAGGGTCACATTAATCACATATGAGAGGCTGAGAGAGAAGGCAACACCCTTTCAGCTACATAAAAGTCTGGTGATGTTTGCCAGATATTTAAGGCTTGTGGAGAAACAGAAATAATTGGAAATGGGAAAGAAATGCTCAGCTGTGGGAGTGAAATGGAAATCAAAATGCATTTGTTGTAGTGGTTCACCATGACTTGAGAAAAAATTGATGCTGAGGGAGACTGAGCACAATGGGCACTGCATCTTATTCAGATGGGCTGCCCTAACCTAGCCTTGTGGTAGGTTTCCATTGGTATGCTTGCCCAGTATGGGCCACGTGCTTTATGGGCATGTTCAACATGGGCTTCATTCAGTCAGCTTCATAGTTGGTTTCCTTGGCTGAGCACATGCTGCTTTTAGCATCAGTTTAATGATAGCTAAGGTATTTAATGGGAGGGGTTACTGATATGCAAATTTAAGGCAAGGGTTTTTTTTCTATGCTGATTAGAAGAAAAACCTCATCTTGTATTTGAGTAAATATGGTACCATCGCATCATCTTTACATCAACTGTTTTATAAATGATAAAGCAAAGAAGATAAGTTGCTTTCCCAACACCATGAGGCAAGTCGGTATCAAAGTTCTAGTTTCTTATATGGCTCCCATCAGTATTTTTGAGCTTTGATTAGTATTTGAAAGTTCTCAACACCTAACCTTGTGGTGTGACTGTACCCCTCTTTCTAAATAAATCGCAAGTGAATGTAATATTTGATACTTTTATTTACTGAATATTATTCATAGAGTACTAGATAGTAATATAGATACATTGCAAGTTGCTAGGTTTTACTCCCTTTAAATCCAGAATTGTTTGACCCTATGTTTCTCAATCAGGTGTCAGTTTCTGATATTTACTTAGGTCATACTTTAGAGGACAGCCTCCATATCTATACATAAAGTATTAGCCACTTGAATCTTCAAACTTTAACTATTAATCATCAAAATGACAGATTCTTGCTGGACTGAACCAAGTAGCTGTAAATTAAGGATGCTGTGTTTTTAACCAGTGCCTTAAAGTTATAAATCTTTTTTGCATGTGCCCTGTAAACTTAATATACTTGTTCTAGATGGCATGTTTAGAGGCAAAGGACATGACGGATATAAGAATGTAGGCAGCAGAATATTATTGCATAGCTTTTGTCTTGCTGAAACCTCTGTTGTAATGAAGTAGTAACATAGTGTTTTTATAGTCAGACACAAAATAACACAAAGTTTTATCAAAGGTAAACAAGATCTAATGCTGGGCCCTGATGACTTCAATTATGGTAGGTGATAAGGGCTTTTCTAATGGTGTGTGTGCGTGTACTCCTTCAACATCCGGAAAATATGCACATTATTTTATACTATACGGAGGTCATGCCTCAAGGTGTACCAAAGTTTAACTTTTTTTCATTTGATCCTAGCTTTATGTTTAAATACTGACTGATACGCACCAGATCTAGTTAAGTAATGCTTTTTACATCCGCTAAGAAATGGGTTGAAAAAATCTTGGTGACCAAGTACACAGGAGACGCATTGTAATTCCTAGGTTGTACTGACACCTGGTGGCAGTTTAGTAGTTTTCTTTCAGACAACCTGTAGAACTGTTGCTATATTCTTATTATAGTGTTAGTCATGTAGCCATGATGAACCTGATGAAGAATGTCTTGCATTTGAAAGTTTGTCTAACTCTATCCCAACTCTGTCCCAGTTGGTCCAGTAAAAGAGCTTATCCTTCCCTCTTGTGAAATTTTTATTTCATTGTTTGGGCAAAGAGCCCCAGATAGTCGATTAGGGTCAAGGGTAACCAGCTTTTTTCAGAGTTCTCTAAACTTCACATATTTAACAAAATTGGCCTGAAAATGAACATAGATCAAGGGCCTCCCAAGACACCCAACTCCAAAATGACCAGAATGTTTTTAAATGATTGGTACATGTCATGGGTGCATACTGTACAGGTAGAGAGCTCTGGCACTGGTGGGGTTGAAAGAGATAAAGGGGGTAGTTTTTACATCTGCAGGCCTCCAGAGATGTCTGTAGCTATGGGGATGGCTTCTGAGCTTGAGGAGTTCCCCCTTTCCTTTAGAATTTGAGATTTTGGGATTATCTGTTACCCTTGTGGCCCCAGCAGCAGGTATGTAAAGCTTCTTCCTCCCATATTGTGTTCCAGTGGGAAGCAAGAACTTGGAGACTCCTGTGTGATGCTGTCTTTTCTTCACACCTCAACTTATTGCCCTACTGAAAAGGCATCTATTATTGCCTAGATCAAGTTCCTTTAGCTTTGTTTTTTATTAATACCAATATTTTACCTTTTAGGTGAATATCTTGGTTTAATCTAATACAATATTCTAGAGGGAAAACTACCCAAAAAACAAAGCAAAACAAAAAAAAGTATGGTATTCCCCTCAAGAGTTATATGGGTTCCTCATCTGTTCTAGATATCACCAGTCATGAGCATTTCTCGCTATCTTTGCCTGGTAAGACCACTGAAACAGTTTCTTTTGGGTGCTGATTTACTACGTCCACCCTTATCACAAGGTTAGATTACTGCAACAAATGCTACAGGAAACTATACTTTTCAGACCTGTTTGAACTTTTAGAGAACAGAAAGCAAGTGTTCACTAAAGAAATGAGTGCTATGTTAGGTGTACAGTGCACCTGTGCTTTGTGATATGCAGAATTTCAGCAAGATATTTAAAGTGTTACTTTAAATCTATTAGGGCCTTATTACACGTTGCGCTTTGAGCTGCTCAAATTTTGATTGGCTTTAGTGCTAGCTTGAGTTTGGGTAGTGACACCTTATGGCTAAAAGCCTCTAACTTTTCCCCTACCTGCACAGCTGTGACTTGCCACTAAAGGGCTGGCCAGCAGGGGCCTGACTAGGAGCAGTGGCTGTGAGGTGCCACTACAAGGCTGGTGAGCCAGGATGGGCTTCTATCTGTGCTCTAGATAGGGATGTGAGAGAGAGGGGTTGGGTGGGTGGAGGACAGGAAAGTGAACCTGGGAGCCAGAGACTTAATGGGATGGGGGGGTTCAGATGGTGTGGCATATCCCATAACTGGAGAAAATACATTGTGTTAGTAAAGCTTTTAGTGTCTTTTTAATATGCCAGGGGGCTAGTGCTATATTGTTTAATATCAAAGCAAAACCAAACATGACTATTGGAATGTGCACTGAGTTACTAGATTATATATAAAGTTTTTTAAACAACACAACAAACTGGGCAAAAAATAGTCAAAAGATGCTGTTATTGCTTCTGCAGTTATTATAGATAAATATATGTCTCTTATTCAGATTCATAAAACAAAATCTAGCCTTCTTGAACATTTTGCCTCCAATGCTTCACTGTCAGTCATTTTTAAATCTGAGTTAGTATTACCACACCTGAGTTAAGGTTCTTAACTAGAGCTAAAAACAATCTGCAGAACTGTGAAATAGAGAACGGCTAACAGACTGCAACACCGCAGAAGAAAAGATAGTTTGAATAGTAGAACATTAAGACCATTAAAAAAAGAAGGTCATTAACACTTCTGAAAAAGGGAGAGATTTTCAGGTATCGGAGAGGCGATAATGAGCCTTGGATTCAATAGACCCTCTCAGCACTGCTGGATAGACATGCTGCTGCCTGTCTCATACAGTTGGTGGAGCAGGGATCAAATGGGGGTTCATCTATACCACTGCACCTTCCCTCCCTGCGATGCAGTCATGGGAGGGGACCTCCTCGATTTGCTAAGCTCAGTTTCCTGCTAGTGTGGGCAGCCACATTATGTGCTCATTTATCTAGTTCCATATTAAAGTCATCTATGTTGTCTGCCTCTCGGCACATGCCCCTGATAGGAGATTGTTCCAGAGCCACACTCCTCTAAGGCTTCCAAATAAGTACGGTTGTGCCCACATTCTTCTAACTGGGCATTCTAAGTTGTTATGCTTAATCTTTTTTGAAATGTGGAATTTTTCTTGGGAAATTGCATAACAGATGTTATAGGTATTGTTTGTGTTCCATATCCCCTCCCCTCCACTTGATTTTTAAGGCACTTATGGAAACTGCCATTAATATGGTGAATTCTCTTTTGTTTGCAGGCACAGCTTCATCAAGAGATAGGAGTGAGCTGATGTGGTCAGAAATACAACTGTAAAACTGCCTGATGTCTTCTAAAGATGTTGCAGCTAAATGATCTTGTGAACTTCCCCTTCTAATTCCTATGCAATGCACAGACAAAAGGACAAAATTTGGACTCTTGGAAAATTTGCCAAAGACTTTTATGATAAATAAATGTGCAGTGTTTTATTTCTCTGCTGATGTGATATATGGATATTTCCTGTAGTTAGTGATGAAGTCTGAACTTGGTCTGTTGATTTGTCATCCATTTGTGGAAGCTCTGAGTGACAGGTATTGTAAACATCCTACACTCTCAGCTGTGGAAAATGAGGAAGCTGGGAGAAGGCTGTTTACTCTTCCTGCCTTAGATAGCAGCTAGAGGGAAGAGGATGGATAGTATTGTAAGTTCAAATTTATCACTATTCTGATAGTGTTGACTCTACTTGTAAAAAACTTGTGTTTTGCATCTTACATTACTGTGTTGGTAAATTAGTAATAGCCATACATAGTGATGTGACATTTTAATTAAAAAGAGTAATGATGTAAACCATAAAAAGGGATGGGTGTGCTATTAATATGCTTCAAATGCATTGTTGGCATGAGACAGAGCTGAGCATGGCAGTAGCGCAGCAGGGCACCATGAACCTGATGTCTGTGTTTGTAAATGGTTGGTTTAGACAATGGCTCTGAAAGTAATGGAAAACCAAGTTATTACTCTGTTTATAAGTGATGCTAATTAGAAGTTCCAGTTTGGGGGATCAAACATTTATTAGGCATGAAACGTTCTTAAAAGCAATACATTTTGTGCTGCTTTTTTATTTAACTCCTTGTTTCTGAGCCCTTAGGGTTCACATTTCCATGAACCTGAGGGCCAAAAACTTTGTTTTCAGGTAAGGGTTGAGATTATCCTAAATAATCTGTTGGATTCCATTAGCAGATGCTTCAAACCAAACCTCAAATATCATAAAACTTACAATTAAAACAAAGGTGTTGCCAACCCAAATGAGTCCTATATTTCTCTCCAAACTAACTGAGTTTTATTATAGAAGAGACATGAATGTCTTTTAGCTTATTTTTTCAATTTAGAGCTGCCTTCTCTGCCACTGATTATAGTGCTTTTTCTTGTCCTTTGGCCTGGCCATTCTTATCTTTCATTCCTTGTGCTATTGGCTAAGTAGGGCTATATCATTTTTGTATTTTAGAAAAAGAAATGAAGAAAGTGGTGGTTTGCCCACTTCACTATTCTCCTGCCATGGCCCAAATCTGAGTCATGCCGATTGCAGCAGATTGCTGATGTTTGCAGAAGCAGGTACAGAAAAAAATATAAGCAGATGTCATATTTTGAGTGGGATCACTTGTGCTGGATGTGTCCCAGCACAGCTGATCCACTTCATTGGTGTCCCCAAACATTGCTGGTCCCATTGTATCCTCAGGGTCAGGCTCCTGCCACTTCAGGGGCCTGGTCCGCCAGGACAACGGCCACAGATGCTGTACCCCAAGTCAGGGTTTATGTCTGCAAGCAGGGGATCCCCAGTGAGGGTTCCCTATTTGCAGGCATATGCCCCAGTGCAGGGTGCAGAGACATATATCACAGGGATCTCCTGCAGGGGATTCCCAGGACACCTGTCTGAAAGTGTGAAATAACTGCTTGCAAACTGTGCCCCAAGACATGGTGCATTAAGAACCATACACCCTGGGAATTCCTCTCTAGGGGGATCCCAGGGCATGTAGGATCGGGCCCCTGAAGCCTCAGGAGCACTTCTCTAGGGTGTCTGGAGAGTGCAGGCAACTCTGGGTTGCCCACTGTTCCCTGCCATAAGCAAACATGTGTCAGCCATGAAAAGGTGACCCAAACCCATGACTAGGAATTTGTGTGCTTATGAATTGTTCCCTTTGGTTACTGATATCCCTACACTTAATGAAGGGGGGCATGACAGGAGAGTGGATTGGGCTACTCTCCAATCCAAAGGCAAAACTTGGCCTCCTTTTCTCCTCTTGATCTCTACTTGACTTCCCTGGGTAGAGGGCAGTTACAGTTCTTTCCAGTTCCCTCAACTCACTGAAAAAGCCTTCACAAAAGAGTATTGAAATTTTAATTGACTAATGGGTTTTGGATCAGGCCCGTAGAAAAGAGATCTCGGTAGCTATTGCAGGACACTTGCTTGTAGGAAGTCTTAAGCTTCAGACACCAGCTTTATCACGTGCCCATTGCATTGAGATGACCCACAGCAGCTTGTTCCTGATGATCCTTTCTGCTCTCTGTGGCAAAATAGTTCTTATTTGTTCAAATAACATTGTTTAGTGTGACTGGAATTAGGGAGAAAAGAACATCCCTTGCTTAATTTCCTAATTTTCAAACTTAGCATAAGGGGGAATTTTACAACACTTAAACTGAAGGCATAAAGAGCTTCAGAAGGTGGTGAAGCAAAAGCATATTTTTGAGCTGTAGTCCCATTTCGGCAATTACTCAACAACCAGCTTTGGTGATAAAGTGTCTGCTTGTGAGACAAGAGAGTGTATGGGAGTCCTTGGATGGAGCTGTTTGTTGTTCAAAGGTTGCAGCCTGACCTTGGGGTTTCCAAGTGAAATATTAGCAAAACATCCTATAAAAATTTCAAAGGGTTTTAGTGAAAGAAATGGGAATCAGTTTGGTGGCTTGCTTGTCATAAGAGCCTCTTTCCCCCTGGGTTAACTTTGTAAGTGTAAACATTGCTGGTGGTAAAATGAAAGAGAGCATTCCTTCTCTAAGATTGTCCTTGAAGCTTTTGTTCAATATCAGGGTTTTGTTTTGGTTGGGTTTTTTTTAAATGCAGTAAATTGTTGTTATGGGTGGTTGTAATTGTGTTTCTATGTGTATGAGAGAGAAAGTTTAGAGATTGTGAAACTTTTTTGAATCTTTTGAAGTCCTTTGTACTTTTGAAGACCCCTGTCTTCAAAACAAATATTTCTTTGCTTTCATTCCAAGAAATTAAATCCTAACAACTTTTGTCAGAATTATCAATGAAAATCTGTGCTGGAAATTAAGAGATGTTCCATTTGAAGTGCACATTTTAATTTTTTGAGTCTGGAAGGCATGTATAAAATACTTCTCTGGATCAGATCAACATCCGATCTTTGAACATCTAAATGTAGATTTGGAAAGTGTAAGTTCACTTACAACTAATTGTGTCCCTTTAAGCAACTTCAAGGCGAACTTTTAGGTTGTGTAAAACTTTCTGTTTCCTGGATAACTTTTTAAAAATTTCCTCTTGTAAGCTGACCCTTTGCTAGAACGTTTTTAATTAAGCAGGAGGGAAAAGCTGAAGTGTCTTGTACTCTTGTGTGAAATTTTGGTTTCAGTAACACTGGGCTCCTTCCAAGACCTACTTAACTACAGTAAGCTTTTGTTTCCTTATTTTGCTTTGGTTATAAGGAAGTTATTGTGAATTAAATGGAGATAGTTGTGGGCTTTTTTTTATCGGGATCACTTAGAAGATGCTTTGTAGCAAATGGGTTACATACCAGGTAAACTTAAACTTCTGCAATCTGTGACAACAGAGTGAACCAAAAAAGTGTTCACTTCATTAGGGCAGTAAAATGCTTACATCACATCTTTATCTATGCAAGAGAGGGTGCACGTGTGACTGTTGCATGAGCCTTACCTTTTGAAGTACTTTATTTGTTTTAAGTTAGAGGTCCAGGTCTGCCTTTTCATAATATAGCATTCTTGGAAACATCTTAGGTAGAATTTGGTCTAATTGATCTTGTTGTAAAGGTAGTGAACAGGTACTTCAGAGATGGGTTCTAATCCTGATTCTGCCACAGCTACTCTTCCATGACACTCAGCAAGCTGTCTGTGCTTCAGTTTTTAACCGTAGAAGGTGATCCTCTTATCTTGCAGGGTCCAGTAAGCCCAGAACCCTGTGATACTACTTTTTACTAAAATAACTTTTCAGAGTGGTCCCATATTCTTGAAAATATGTCACAACCTTGCTTCCTTGATTTCCCTCCAAAATCCCATATGTCTCCTAGCTTAGCACCTTTATGTACTTAGGATGTGGCCCTAAATACTCTTTTTCTAGTAGTGCTATTTCACCCTTTTATGTGCTTGAAGGCCTTTAAAACCTCACACAGCTTTAACCACAAGTTTTGGCAGTTTAGATTTTGCATAGCTGTCTGCCCTAGTCTTCCCTTTGTGCATGGTCAGAAGGCTATGCTATGGTGACATGCAAGAGAATTCTTCCAGCACGTGCACAAAAGCATGCATATTTTAGTTGCAGAAAGGCAGGGAAGTGTTTGAAGGACAGCAGCCCTTCCATCTCTAGCCCTGTAGCCTGATGGCTAGGGCATTTGGCCAAGGAGGAAGAAGCTACCTAGAGGAAGAAGTTGCCTAGAGGCCCTCTTTACCTAGAGGATGTTTGATCCTGTGCCTGCCACTTTCTAGCAAAACTCTCTAACTATCAGGCCAGAGGCAAGGCCAGTGGTGCTCAATCTATTGGTCCTGTAGGCCAGATGAGTGGTGTTGGGCTGCTTTGCAGACCAGATCAAAGCCCTCACACCAGGATCAGGCCTTGGGGTCCCATACTACCCCCACCCTGCCCTGTGTGTCATGCTGGGGATTCGCACCACCTCCACCCATCCCTGTTTCAGGACTGGACACTTGGGACCTGCACCACCCTCACCCGGCCCCACATGCTGTGATTGGGCCCCGTGCCATCCTGAGCATCCAGTATAACACTTGGGGCCAGATGATATGATACCAGGAGTTGAGCATCCTTGGGTTAGGTACAGTATTTGCCAGATCTCTGCTGACCCACTGGGCAGCCAAGAAGAAAAGATATTTGGGGCCAGGAGGAGGAAACTAAGACAGGAGGGTAGCTCAGTTATATGGATGTTGCCCTAACAGGGAAGAAGTCCCAGGCCCCAAAGGGTCAGAAGTTATCCAAATGCACTTTATCGAATGAATTAATTTATAAGTGTGAGATGCAGTGGGTCAGTGGAAAGAGGAGAACTGGGAAGTGCTGAAGATTGGAGTGTAGTTAGAGTAGCCTTTGTAGTGGCCCCAGACATACTTTTAGACTGCTCTAAATGTATGTCTCTCACTTTCAAGGTAGGACTGCAGTTTGTGGAGGCATACCTAAGTTAGCTTTAAATTGGCTTACTTGGGTACCAATAGCTGACATGAGGGAGCTCAGTACAGGCCACACATTCTGTTGGAGTGTGAGAGTAACTGGGCAGTTTGCCTTTAATGAGCTCCATGTTGTTACAGCTACACTGCTATCAGTACCTGAACTAACTAGCTTGAAGGTGTTGCAACCACAACGTGTGGATACCTGTCTGACTGCAGGATAGGCATTCCCTAATTTACACCAGCTGCCATCAGTTCCTGAGGGCCAATACTACAGCTAAGGATGCCAGGGAAAAGGAGTTCTTTGGCAGCTCCATCTTTCCCTTCCTGGCTAGAGGATCTTGCCCCTCCACTCGGGGTCAGACTGATTGCCATATTTGGGGTCAGGAAGGAATTTTACCCCATGGTCAGATTGGTATAGACCAGTGGTCACCAACCAGTCGATCTCGATCAACTGGCCAATTGTGCAGCCTCTGACAGTCTATATCAGTCTGTCAGAGGCTCCACGATTGGGAGCAGCAGGATGCGTGTGGCTGGGCTGAGTCATGCTCCCTGCTGCCCGGGCCGAGGCAGGGTTGGGGGCCGGGGCGGGGCAGGGGCAGTAGATCCTGGGCTGCCCTTTACTTACAAAAAGTGATCTTCACCATAAAAAGGTTGGAGACCACTGGTATAGACTTTGTGTTTTTTGGGGGGTTGCCTTCCTTTGTAGCTGGGGGCGGGAGGGGGGCTGGCTGGCCCTCTACCCTCTCTTGAGTACATATAGACAACATTTCATAGAAGCAGGACATTGGCTGCTATGGTTCCCCTGCTTTACCTGTGGCAGGTTTAGGTGTTAGGTCTATGTTGCATCAGGGTTGATGGTAATCTTGTGTAGAGTTTAGGGTATGGTTTGTATGGGATCATAGGGATAGGGATGATCTTGCCTCAGGCAGGGGGGGTTGGACTAGATGACTGCTGGAAGTGCCTTCCAGCTCTACTTGTCTGACTCTAGGACTAGGATTCCCCTCTGCTAATGCTCCTTATCCCAGACATGGGCAGAGAATCTGCAGTGGCTCCAGTGCTGCCTGACGTAACCTCCTATGTCCATGGAATCCTTCAAAGCTTAAGTCTGTTTGCTGCCAATAGAGCAGCACAAAGAGATTCCAATATCTCCAAATAAGGAGAATCATAGGCTTTGAATTCAATCTTTTGCAAGCTGGTTTTTACATAGCATGAAACACTGGGTGCTTGTTGTTGGTGTTTCAAGATTATGCTGCTAAAATAAATCATTTTTTTTTTTTTTTTTTTTTTTTGTGGGGCTGGAAAAAAGATGAGTGTGAATAGGCTGACATAACTTTAGGGTCTGCTAAGCTCATGATCTGTTCCCTGGCTAGGAAAAGATGCTATTATGCAATTGAAAATCCTGGATTTCCTGTGGTATACTGTTACCAACCCTGATGGTTTATGAGATACTAAATGTTAAAAGTGATTCTGTTTCTTTCAGTGAAACAGCACTATATTCTGCCTTGAATCAGTTGTAATAAGCAAGTCCCAGACCTTTGGGCTGTTGTAACTTTTTCATTTCTTGGCATACAGCCAGCTTTGATTACAATGTTGAATAGCCTTTTCATTATGTTTAGTGCTCTGTTCACCAAGTAGAGTCAGATTTTCATTTCAGTCATATGAACAAATCACCACAGCTGAAGATGAAAATATAACCTATCTGTGTTTCTTTGGCCGCACACATTATGCTGACATTAATGCAACTGCTAATGGTGGGATTGTAAGTTAAGCAAGTGCCATTGATAAAATGCTAAAATATGTTTAGTACACAGCCTGCTTAGAGGAGGTGAAATAGATAATGTTTTGTTTCGCTGCCTGGTGGGTAATTGTACATGACACACAGCACTTGAAATTAGATGTGACAAAACTGGTAGTTGCTATTCCCCAGAGGGCTGCTGTTGAGAATAAGCATGAAAGAGTGTGTGTAGACTGCAAAAGCAGGGATGAGCAAACTGGTTGGACTGAAATATCTGACTTCCATTTTTGCCCAAGTTTTAAATGAGCAACTGCAGTGATTCAAAGACAGTTATATTCAGCTTTATACATACAATTTATTAAGTTCGGAGGTAGTCCAGCTCTTTCTATCTACAAACATCTTTCTCATGCCAAGAGGCTCTGCTGATCGTGGCTAAGTACAGACATTTAAAAAGCCCAAGGTGGAATTGTTTTAAGTTGCACAGCTTTCTGTAAGCAGCATAGTTTAGATTGGTAGTGAACAGAGCACACATTCACCCTTTGGTGGGAGGGGAAAATCTTAGACTGGGTTCTACCATTTTTAAACCAGGCTGTGTGCTGGACTTCTGTTCTGTTACGGGTATAGACTGGTTTCTCATATCTTACACTGTTGAAGTGTAATGTCTGTACCTGGCCAGTATCTTTTTCCCCTGTGGAAGTGAAAAGTCAGGGAAGCATCATGAAGAAACTACTTTTGTGTACAATGTAAACCACATATGCGGCCGCCAAAAGAGAAGTCAGACATACAAACTTAGGGGTGCTTAGTACTGAACCTTTGGTAAGTGTTTCATTGCTAAGAATCAGTTGTTTACTATTGGAACTGGTAGGGTTTTTTTATTATTATTACAGTGTGTTTTACCTATGCTATTAAATATTCAATATCCTGTTCCTTTCTTGAGATGGGCAGAAAAAGTCTTAAATGCTGTTGATTTGGTGCCTTGTAACTGTTTGAGGAGACAATCAGACCTATGGAGGCTTGCTGATTTCTAAATCCTTTTGTAGTATGTGCAAGCTAGGTTGTATAGAAGGGAAAGAAGAGAGTGAAACCTCAGGACAAGAAGAAAAGAAAAATCTGGCTGGATTTTTTTTTTTCCCTTTTACACTGCTGAGCTCTTTCAAGTGGCTGAGGAAAGGATTAAAAGTGAAGAATGCTAAAGACAAATTGAAGTTGATGCTTGAATTGTCAGTCTCCGAAGTTTCCTGAACTAACTGAATGAAAAGTTTTCAAATGAAGTCTAAAAAGAAATATATTTAAACAGAGGTCTGAATGAAGACCAGCAAGGATTTACATTTTTGCATACAGGAAATGAATAATTACTAGCAGCTAGGAAAGCAACTCTCAATTCTTGGCAGTAAAAGAAAGTGATCCAGCTCAAAGCACAGGCTTTTGACTAAGAATCTGTCAAAGAATATCTACGATATTGTTGGATGTGTAAAATGTAATGAACCATGTATGTGCATACTTGTGCCATTTCGCTAAAAAAAATGTTACAGTTGGATTACTTTTGTTTATTTGTCTATAATCCATTGTTTACAGCAAGCAAATTATTTGCATGGAAAAGAGCATGTGACTTCTTCCCTTAAATTAAAATCTGTAATTTTGTTTTAAGAAGTTTTAACTTTTTTTGTCACTGACTTACCACCTGGTTCCTACCTATCATTTTTAAATGTAAGCAGCTAGGAAAGGCATTCAATGTTGCAATTATATGTTTGGGTGGTATTATTTGACCAGTTGAAGGAAATTGTCTAGATTGTACTAAAACAACACAGTTTAAAAGTTTAGAGTGTTCTTCTGACTGTTGTGGATTGGCTTTTTTTTCCTCCTTTATTGGTTTCCTTGGACCTTTCGGCCACATTTGTTATGGTTGATCATGACATTCTTTTGATCTGTTTGAAGTTGCTGATGGAATGGTCTGAGATGGCCTTGGGCTGGTTTTATTCTTCTCTGTCAGAAATCTGTATTTTTGTCTGGGGTCATGGCTGTGAGAGAGGAGGAGTGAGGATTTAGGTTCGAACCATTTGACTTAACATTCTGGCGTCAGTGCTGTTGGGGTTTACTTTTTATGAAGCCAAGTTCTTACTGCTAAGTAGATGATATGTAGCTTTATTTAGCATTGCTCTCTGATTCTGTATGTGGAGTTTGCAAGTTCATATGGCAGAGATATTATAAAAAGTTAAATCCTAGTAAGGAAAATGTTACTGGACTGGTCCCCCGTGGAGGTGCTCCAGGCTCCTTCCATACTGAGTTCCTGTGGGGAAAAAAACATCTAATTTTCTGACCTGGACAGGTCTGCTGTGGATAGCTTAGTAGCTTTGGAATATTTTTCAAAATCTTTTCTTCTGAGGGGAGCCAGAATTGAGAGAGAGAAACAAAGACTTCCTGAAAAGCAATTTTGTTTTGTTTTATTTTGTCTCTTTAGGCTTATCTACCTATTCTTAAGTAATTCTGGGACAATTAAAGAACAGCTTTTCCAAGATAATTCCATATGTAGATGCTCATTCCACAGTGTGTGACCATACGTGGAGTTAGAAATATTTGCGGCAATTTTTAAATTCATATACTAGCTTTTCCCTAAAATAACTTTTGGACAAGCCTGTAAGGTAAACTTGGCCCTTCGAGCAGAGTTGTGTCCCTAGGCAGCATCTACAACCTGGTTGTACCGGCATCTGATTGTACTTTTTTTTTTTTTTTCTTTTTTCAATGAAATATCTTTCACTGGAAAAAGTCAGTTAGTCAAAACTGAAAGATTCTGTGAAACTTCATTTTTGGCAAACCTTCAGGAAGGTTCCTCTGGGCCAGTATGGAATTTGGGCAGGCCAAAGATACCAGAATAGCCATTGGGCAGTGGTCACAGCACTTGTCTGGGGTATGGGAGACCCAGGTGCAAATCCTTACTCTACCTAATTTAGTGTGAAAGGAAATGGTAAAAGCACAGCATTTTACTAAATCAAAATTTTGTTTTTCTAACATCCATGCCTACTACATGCATGCAAGGAGAAGACTGTCACCACCTTAACAAAATTGCATTGTTGTGCTTTCTGATATATTCCCTGCCTGCCTCTGAGCCACATAACCTGAGGGAGTTCATCTTCCATATTTGTTGTCTTGGTCTTTCTTGCTAAAGTAAATAAGGAGTCACCAGTTAAATCTGCTTCTTGCAGAAAAGAGCTGGGGAAATAGAAAGGGACACAGAATTAAGGACCAACCTTCCCCAGAAGGAAATTAGAGGAAGTACTTTCTAAAGAGCTGAGAGGACATTGAGGAAATGGGACTGCTTCATATTGGAGATGCCTTTGAGACTATTCCTTTACTTTTGAAGAGCTTGTCACAGTGTGAAGCAGCCCTTGAAACAGGAGTTCAGGCTCAGTACTCAACTGAGCCTAATTATCTTTCTGATCATGAGAGAAATGAAAGACCAATGGGACATGGGGAAACAGCTGACTGGGAAAGCTTACCAGGGCAAGGGGTGGTATGTTTGTTTGCATAGAAGGATGAGAGAATGGAGACCACCAGAGACAGGACTGAAAAGTCTGCCAAAAGGCATCCCATGAAGTGGCTTTCACAAATGATGGAGCTGAGTAGTCTCAGAGTAACGGCCAATGCTAGCCTGTGATCTCCCATAATAGAAAGGGAGGGCATACTGCTTCCTCTTTGTGATGCTGCTGAGGAAGGTAGGGTGGAAATGCCTGCATTAAAAGGAAAAGGGCTCTTAGGCCAAAGAGCATGAAGGACTACGAAGTCCTGCAATACACTGCATTTAGTTCCTGATACAAGAGGAAAAGGGACTCTGCCTTGAGGAATGAAGGATTTTTCAGCCCAGTGAGGGCAAAAATGATTTGGTGCCATCAAAGGCAGCTAGTATAACTGTTTGGTTTAACAGGGGCAAAAGATTACACAAAGCAAGATTACATAAATTATCAAGGGCCAAAGGGTCTGATTTCTGACTCTGGGTTTGCTTGAAAGACAGGAGTTTCTGCTTTGGCTACAGGACTCGCACACGAAAGGAGATGAAATCACCACCCCACACCAGAGACTTCCACTGTTGCACTCTGAAATAATGGCTTTGCTACATCTTGATCTTGTGGGGTAAAGTCAAACTATAGCAGAGACTTGCTCTTAGGGAATTGTACAGAGGCAAAACAAACCCCCAGAAGAGCTCATAATAATCTGCCTAAACTCCATGTTCCAACCTGAGCTATATCATGAACTGATTCCTTCTCCTCTTCTCTTTAACAGCTAATCACCTCAGGAGGCTTCCTTCCTCCTGCACGCTGTTTCAGAGCAATATTTTAATAACTCTTCTTATAGCATGTGTCAGCAAAGTGGTACAAATGGAAAGGGTATTAATTCCTTCTGATTCCTGGGAAATCTGAGTTTAGTGGAGCCTTAAGCCAGGACTGTAAGATGTTGAAAAGTACCCCAGGGAATATGGGAAGCGCCTTTTTTTTAATGTTATATGTTTTTTCTTCTTAATTTTGTTCTTGTGTATGTGGGGTTTTTTAATGACACTTGCTACTCTGAAAGGCATTAAATAGAGGTGCACGGATACATCAGTCCAATATCGGATTGGTATTGATATGAAGCAAATTGGCTGCATCGGAAATCAGCCTGAAGTGGTCGATAATTTGGCTGATAAAGGCCTGTGTGTGCACACAGCTGCAGCGCAGAACAGCACACAATCAGCAAGGAGCACAGCCCAGCAGTGTGCAGCTAGTAAGTCTGGTGTGGTGGAAGGGGAAAGGGTGTGGTGGGGGGCAGATCAATGCCTCCTGTGGTGAGGGAGGGAGCAGGAGCAGGCACTGTTCAGTCGGGGTGGGGCGAGGTGCACGATGGAGTCACAGTCGGCGGGGGTGGCTTCTGCTGATGCGTGCACCCTGGGATTGCATGACGGGGGGCAGGGGTGCCCCCGGATTTGTGTGGGGCAGGTAGGCTGCAACTGCAGGCTGGGGCCGGGGCTGTGTTGGGCTCTTCTCAGGGGGGGCTGGGCTCAGGGCAGGCGGCAGCAGTGCTGGGAAGGGGCTACAGAGGGGGCTGCAGCCACCCAAAATTTCACCATAGGCCCCTGTAGCGCTGCTCCTAGCACTGCCGCTGCCCACTCGGTGCAGCCCTGGTTCAATCCCTTGCTTCTGCCCATGCGCCAGGAAGAGCCAGAGCTGTGCCAAGCAGGCAGCAGCGGCACTGGGAGTGGTGCTACAAAAGGCTATGGTGAAATTTGGGGTGGCTGCATCCCTCTCCATAGCCCCTTCCCAGTGCCACTGCAGCCCTCTCCAAGCCCAGCCCCCGCCAAGATGACTGTTCTGGCCCCAGCCTGCAGTTGCAGCCCGCCCACCTCACCATGCACAGATCTGGGGGCACATGTTCCCCTCCCCTCCTCCCATGTCCTCCCCGGGTGCGTGCAGCGGCATGAGTGCTTCACCCCCCCGATTGAGCTGCAGCTCCATCCCGTTCCCCGCCCCACGGGGCCTGCCTCTGCCCCCTCCCTCCTTCTCCCTCACCGCAGGAGGCATTGATCTGCTCCCTGACCCCCCACATCCCTTCCCTCCCCCCTCACCTTCCACCACAACAGGCTTGCCAGCTGCACGCAGCTGTATTGGAAATCAAATTGGTATCAGCCAATATGCCTCCTTAAATATCGGTTATCGTTATCAGCCCCCAGAATCCCTGTTGGTGCACCCCTAGCATTCATAGATGTTAGGGTCGGAAGGGACCTCAATAGATCATTGAGTCTGACCCCCTGCATACCTCTTGAAGACCCCCAGGGTAGGGGAGGCACCACCTCCCTTGGGAGCCCGTTCCAGACCTTGGCCACTCGAACTGTGAAGAAGTTCTTCCTAATGTCCAGTCTAAATCTGCTCTCTGCTAGCTTGTGGCTATTATTTCTT
The DNA here is from genome assembly GCF_000455745.1 of Alligator sinensis. Taxonomy (NCBI): domain Eukaryota; kingdom Metazoa; phylum Chordata; order Crocodylia; family Alligatoridae; genus Alligator; species Alligator sinensis. The sequence goes on from NW_005841864.1 coordinate 1,901,294, forward strand.
GTAACCCCTGGGG
>NW_005841864.1:1902287-1902491 GCF_000455745.1 Alligator sinensis
GGATGGAGCTCATCCGGGCCTGCCGACTTAAAGGCATTCAGTTCTTCCAAGTGACTCTGCACCATCTCAGGGTCTACGCATGGAAGTCTGGTGCCTTGCCGCTGCCTCTCTACAACCCCAGTGAGAGACTTGTCGTGCCCCTCGCTTAGGAACACTGAGGCAAAGAACTCGTTGAGGAGTTCCGCCTTGTCCCCCCTGTCCGTC
>NW_005841864.1:1902573-1907806 GCF_000455745.1 Alligator sinensis
TGCCCCTCTCTTAGGAACACTGAGGCAAAGAACTCGTTGAGGAGTTCAGCCTTGTCCCCCCTGTCCGTCACCAATTGTTTCTGCCCATGTTTCTGCCCATTTATTCCTCCCTGGGCCTTCCTTTTACTCCCTATATATCTAAAAAACAATTTCTTGTTGTCCTTTACTTGGGATGCCATCCTCAGCTCCATGGTAGCTTTGGCCCATCTAACTGCCTCTCTACAAGCACGAGCAGAGGAGGTATATTCGTCTTTGGTGATCTCTCCCTGTTTCCACTTTTTATGTGCTCCCCTTTTGGCCCTTAGGCTGCCCTGGATTTCTGCGGTCAGCCAGGGAAGCCTCCTGGCCCCTTTCCCTCTTTTACCCTGCACAGTAAATTGTATTGTAATTTGTATCGTGCTCCCCGACATTATGACAGGGGCTGCTGCCCCCAACAAAGCCTCTGCCTTTCCCTCTTATACCCCGCATTAAAACCATTTATCATTGTGTTCTATGGATATGACTGCTCAGTCCTACATGAATATGCAATATTAGCAGGGGAGAGGAAGAGAGTACAAGAAACGCTTCCTATCACACCCCAAATGCATCTAGACAGCGCAAGAGCATTAGGCTACTTCTCCTATCAGCTAGTACTCAGTTCCCCACTTCAGTCCTGATTACAGAGCTGGCTCAAAGCTGGACTTTGGGGTAAGTACATATTGCCCTCTGTCAGGAAATGGCCCCTATGGAGTAAAGCTTATCTTTTGGGTTAGGGACAGACATTACACATAAACCAGTTTAAGTGATCAAAAACTGGTTTAAACCTGTAACAGAACAGACATTCAGTGCATATAAACTAGTTTCAAAATGGCTGAAACCAGTTTGAGATAAACCTGATTGAATGTAGTATCAGACTTAACTGATTTGGCTGAAATCAGTTTATGCAATGTCTGCCCCAGGCCCCTTCCTGGTTTAAGTTAAACCAGACTCCCCCAGCATCCTGGCATGATCTCTGGGCTGGGCTCTCTGCTCCAACCCAGCCAGGATAGCCCCACCCCTCTGTTCCCGAGCCAGAGCAGGGGTAGGGGTCTGGCCAGAGAGGGGTTTAATTCCTCCCTCTGTATCCCACAGACGGGGACCTGAGCTGGGTCTGCCAGGTACTCCCTCCCTTGCTGCAGCAGCGGGGCACCATGGCCCCTGAGGCAGAGAGGGGCAGGGTGGGGGGTTAGTCTCCCCTCTACCATCACTGGCAGCTGGGTCTGCGTGCCGTCGCCACTGCGATCACCCCCTGTGGCGGAATAAGCCCCCTGCTGTACCCTCCGCTGGCTGCCGGAGGGAGGGGGAATAACCCCATCTCCGTCCCTCCCAAGGGGCCCTGTCTGGCCATGCCGCCACCCTGCCACTGCAGTGGGAGGGGGCGGAGGCTTTGTTGGGGGCAGCAGCCCCTGTCATAATGTCGGGGAGCACGAGTCCCTTCCCAGTGAGGGTGCTGCACTGAGGGGCTGGCAGAGCTGTGGCAGGCTGCATGCAGCAGCACTGGCATCTAGAACAGGCCAGAGCCCTCCTAGCCCCACAGCACCACCATGCTGTGCAGTAGCTCTACTGGCCCCACAGTGTGGCCCCCACTGGGAAGAGGCTGATGCTTGGGGAAAACAAGGACAGGGGCTGCTGCCCCTGACATAATTGCTCCTCCCTCACCTCTTCAGTGGCCAGGCAGGAGTGAGGCCAGACACCCCTGGCAGAGCCCCTGGGGAGGCAGGGAGTGGGATTATTCCCCACTCTGTCCCCAGGGCACTGCAACCAGGTCTGTCTGGCCTGGCTGCAGCTGCCACTTGATCTGCACTCGGAGTAGCGTCTAGTGGAATAAGCCCCCTCTCGCTGGGAGGGGCCTGGCCCCAAACGCAGACCGGGTCTTCCCGCCCCACAGTGCAGTGCCCCACCAGGAAGGGGCTTATGCTCCCTGACAGTGACAGGGGCTGCTTCCCCCCAACAAGGGCCCTGCTCCCTCCTGATGCAGAGGTGGGGCGGGGGCACAGCCAGACAGGGCCTCTTGGGAGAGGTGGAGATGGGAGTTATTCCCCTTCCCTCTGGAATCCAACAGAGGGGACAGCAGGAGACTTATTCTGCTGCAGGGAGCGTGTGGCAGCGATGGGGGTAGAGGGGAGACTAGCATTCCTCCCTGCCCCCCTCTGCTTCAGGGGCCAGGGTGCCCTGCTGCTGCAGCAAGGGAGGGAGTGCCCAGCAGACCCAGCTCAGGTCCCTGCCTGTAGGACAGAAAGAGAGAATTAAACCCCTCTTAGGTCAGTTCAGCCTGGAATGGACATGTCTCCCAGCACAGCTTCCCTGCAGCCCAAGGACCCACTCAAGCACCTCAGGGCTCCTTGCCTAAGCAACTGCAGGCATGTGCCTGCATTTCCTCAGTCCAGAGAGAATGTTTGCCCTGCTACAAACTGGTTCAGCCTAGGCAGGTTAGAGTAGCCTGCAAAGGTTGAATCAATTCAGGCTCAGGCTTTTTGAATGTCTGTCCCTAGCCCTAGGGACCCAGTGCAAAGGTTCAGTATTTGATCCTTACACTAATACAGCCTTGAAATGGAGGGCTGCCAGCCAGTTTCCTGGATGGTAGCGCCCCAGGACCCTAGCCCGGGGACCCTTGAAACTGCAGTTTGCACTGCTCAAACACCAGTTCTGGCTGAGTCCAGGAGTGAGTCTGCTTGAGGCATAATGATTCTTGGAGCTAATGAAAAATACATGCAACTGTGCAGGCCGGGAGCGATCCAGGGCCCTTTTGCGCACCGCGGGCTGTGGCCAGCAGCCCAGACATGCGGGGTCGGAGAAAACAGGTGGCACGCTAGAATTAGTCACGGACGCATAATGGTTGATTCAAGATTGTTTACTTACACCGAAGATGGGCGCGGTGTAGGCTGGACAGTTTCCCAGGTACAGCTCCGATTTAAATCCTCGTTTGAGGACTCGGACAAAAACTCTCACTCACACGGAGTTGTCGAGGCTCCGTGGATCCTTGTTTGCGCGCAGGGAAGGGTACGTCGAGGGATCAGGCGGCGACGGGGAGAGGCTGATCAGACCTCTGTTGCCTGCTTGAAATGCGCTGGGTCCGATAGGCTCCGCAGCGCTTAGATCTTCACGCAGTGTGAAGTCTCCTCCTCCTGGTGTTCGTGGAGTCCTCCCTTGCGGGGGTTCTCCTCGGAGTTCTCCAACTTGGGCGGAAATCACCCAAGCCTTTTATACGGCTAGCAAGCCCATCGCTAGCCGCCACGCGTGAATAATTTAATGCAAGCCAATAATGGGGCTCGGATTAGAATACAAATGGCGGGAACTCTTTGCACCGTGCATCTCTGTGCTGCAAAGAAGAAATGCACACTGCAAAGAAAGCTACAAATTGGCGGGAAAATAATTCAGTGGTGCAAAAGCGCACACACAAACAAAAATCACACCCTTGGGTTGTGACAGCAACATCACCACCCATCATAGGTTAGGCCTACAGCCTGTGTTACCAATCTACTTTTAAAAATTAGTCTGAGTTGCCTGTTTGAGTTGCAAGAGAAAAATTAGCTTGGGTGGTGTCGTTTGAAAGCATGAGAAGGGCTTGGAGTTGTGATTTCCCACTTTTTTTAACTTGAATGCCACATTGAGGCTGCCATCTTCCTCAATGTCACAGGGCAGGAGTATTGCAAACCTTTTTGAATGGATGTTGAATGTGTAATACAGACTCTTCTCCCTCTCCCTTCTCCTCCCCCCCCCCCCCCCCCCCCCCCAAAAAAAAAAAATCTGTAGGTCAGTCATTTAAACTCTATAGGTGTTAACAGAGGTAAGATTGGGGAGCCCTTGGTTTTCTCACTTCATCATGGCTAATCAAGTGAACCAATAGCAATGTATGAGTAATGACTGGATTACACTTCAATTTTGCTTCAAATAAAACTAAACTCCATCCTCTCTGCTCTGTGCACGTGTGAGAGAGCATACCTGTACTAAACACCATAGGCATTAGAACCAGCCCTGTGTGGTTATTAAAAGATTCAGCTGATTAGTAGTTGTGCCACCTAAGAGTTACCTGTGAGTGCTCCTGTAATGCTGTACGTCTGTCAAAGCTTTTGCATGTTTAACCCCATGTTATTCAGAGTTACGTTTACAGTGATTTGCTCACTTGTATAGGCAATCCAGGCATACTCTAAAATGTGATGGGCTGTTCAGCAGCAACTCTTCCCTTTTTCAGAAATGGTTAAAAGTTATCCCTGTCCATAGCCAGCATTTTAAATACTTTGTTAATGTGCCAGGCTACTTAGATTTCCCCCCACCACCAATTTTTGTCAAATAGCAAAAATTGTCCTGATCAAAAAGGAGCGAGAATTCTTTTATAGGACTTCAGGATAAGGAAAGAAACTGCACTGCAGAAGCCACATGCAGCACCATGTGTTTCTTTGGGGGCATGTTTGTTCAGATTCCTAATGTACACGTAATACTGAATTAGTTTTTCGGGGACTTGCAAGATTCATATTATCTAAATGACCAAAGATTCAGAGCCTCAATTGTTTTAAGAAGGTCTGAGACATTCCTTACTTTCTGAGAGGGTATTATAATAGGAACTTTAAAAATGCATGCATCAAGCATTTGTGGTGGTTAACTTTTTTTCTTTTTTTAAAAGCTTGTCAACTGGAATTTTTATCCTAGTAAAGAACCACCAGAGGGCACTACAGTTCTTTTGTAGAAATTCAAAGACTGCATTTCCAAGAATGGTGGTGGAATGGGGGCTTGGGAGGGAAAACTCCTAGGACTGTGAAACGCAATGAACAGATAGGTGCTTGGCTAGAGAGTGCTAAAAAATCTTAATAAAACACTTGGCAAAGGGACTGAAAAATCTTAATAAAACAAGAATATTGATATTACCGTGAGAGCACTGGCATGTAATACTGCCTATTGTGAAGGCAATATTCCTTTTGATTTAGATCATGTAAAATGCACCCAAATAATACACTGATGGGCAACTTTATCAATGTTTATTAAATTTAATTGTGGAACCATAATGTATCAACATGCTCTTACTTTCAGATCCCCTAACATAGTCACGTTCAGCTTGGCATTGCTATATTTGTTACAGGTACTAGTATAATCTTCAGGAAGGTAAAATAAGAGCTTCAGTTCTGCTTGTCTAAGACCCCTCGCCATCCCCTTCCCCCTTTTATTTATTTAAGAATCTGACTGTCTGACTGAAGGAATTGTTTATGTACTGATAAGGGAA
>NW_005841864.1:1907912-1911926 GCF_000455745.1 Alligator sinensis
GGAAAGAGTTTCTGAAGAAATATTAGCACTGTAACTTTTCTTAAAAGCTATATTCACTTACAGAGCAGGAGGGTAGAAAGAATAATAGTATAAATAAATAGATTCAGAAAGTTGGAAATGAACTCTTTTCAGAGCTGGTAATGGCTCTTCCATGTCAGTGTATACAAAGATATATTACAGTTGAAAGATATATGAAAAAGATTAAATGGTTCATTGTTTTTTTAGTTACATTGTATGTGACTTTGGATGTTTTAAATGCGCATATTAAGCAGTAATAAACATTAATTAAAAGAAGAATGTTCTATAGCATCAAAGGTAAAGAAAAGTAGGATGCTACATACAAAGTTACCACACAAAAAAAACCAACTGGAAGCAATCAAAAAGTCTTGTAATGTATAAAGGACATTTAAAATAATGAAGCCAGTTTTAAAGATGCCTTAACCTGATGAGTACAATCAGGTTTGGTCATAAATGATAGCATTTTCATTAGCTTACCATAGACATGCTCAATTAGACATTTCAATTCTAAAATTTCCCTCTCCATCCCGCATTCCTAGTTGATATTTGCACCTGACTGTGGAAGGAAAAATGTTGAAGTAAAATTAAAGGCTGCTTATGAAAATATGGCATTCAATTTCTTATGATGAGTGCAGCGTATCGTATTTTTCTCTTGACATTTTGCATCATAGACTTGAAAGAAATATCTAAATAAATCAAATCAGATTTGGGAAGAACTCATTATAGGCACAATCTTCCTCATGCTGAATGTAGCTGCATTTCATCAACTGTATATGTGGCATATTGATAACACATATGGTGTTGTATGTGTAAAATGAACAAAACCTTATGTCCACTATAGGACAGGCTGTGGACTTTCTTCCATATTCCAAGCAGGTTCGTGCCCCATGGCAAGTGCATGCTGTAATACAGTGTTTCTCAACCAGTCCGACACATCCCACTGGTGGAATGTGAAGGTCGTGTAAGTGGGACTTCAACTCACTGCTTAATGATTAATATAATACTAAAGTACATGTAAATGTAAAAATACACTTCTTGGAAAAGGTGGGGTTTTGCTTTTATCATGGTGGGACCAGAGTTTTTTGACAAAATGGTTGGTGGGATGTAAGGTGTAAAAGGTTGAGAACTACTGCTGTAATGTATATGGTGCATGCCTTTTGAACCGTGCAGAACTAGTTCTCATGAAAATATCTTCCTGATGGAGTGATGCTGACTAACTTTTTGTAAAGAGCAGTACTGCATTTGGAGAGCAGGAGCAGCTTTGAACAAGTGTCAAACATGTTGGCCCATGGGCCAGATCCAGCAGACAAGAGTTGGGTCTCCAGGCCCATTGGGTTCTTCTGGGCTGGATGGCTTTGGACCTTGGGGCTCATTGCTGGAGCTGCTGTTTCAGCGTGGCTTTGGAATCCGGGAAGTTAATGCCACACACCTCCCTGCCACTTTGAAATCAGGGTCTTTAATCACCCTGGGGGACTAAAATTGGTGGCAGGGGGGAAAGGGAGATAAGCAGCAACAGTGTTAATTTGCCTGGGTTTTGGAAACTCACTGATTAGCAACCATGAGGATTAATACCACTACCCCTGCTCACGAATCATCTGGTCTGGTCTGTGGGAAGCCCTGCACTCCAGATCTTGCTTGCAGGAACCCATGATAGTCTGGATTGGGTCCATGGGGCCAAACAAGTCCTGCCTTTCAACAAGGAAACAATGGGGGAATAAGAGTCTATCACCAGAGTTCAAGTGAAAAAAAGTTGGAGCCAGGTACTGTGTGACTAGTCGCACAGAAGAAATCTACTCTATAAAAGGAATGATGAAGTGACTCTGAAGCAGGCATGTAGAAATCCCTCTGCGTTGTTTCTGGAGTTAAGAGGCCTGCTTCTCGTTTACCCAGGTGTTTGTGTTGAGTGTCACTTGGTTGCCAAAAGAGAGAAGGGAACAAGTAATAGGTAGGTATGGCATCTCATGCAGTTTGTTAGCTATTTTCATCAAGCAGCCAATGCTTTGTAGTGCCTCCTCTGCTCCCCTGATCTTCAACAAAATACAGACACAGACGTGTATCCTGCCTCCCTGCTGGTGAGGTACACATGGGGACTAGCTTCTCTATTTATTATTCTTACAAATACATGCTGTCAAGCTTTTAATTTCTGTACATCACCCATGCACATCATCCACTCTGCATTCTCCCAAGCACTCTGACAATCGTGACAGCACAGACAGTGCAACTCTACTGTGGCAGTTTCCTAGGTAACCAGCAAAGAGACTCCACACAATGGAAAGAAACCAAAAGATACGCAACATTTCCCATTCTTCCTCTCTGTCTTTGAAATGTTAAATAATAATATTAAATACTAAAAAAAAGTTCCAAAAACCCCAGACCTGAAAACATTGTAACAAAATGTAAAGACCAGATGACAGCAGGATGCTTTCCAGTGACAAGGGCTCTCTTGAAAGAGGATGGAAATTGCTTGCTGTGCAAGGTTGACTCCTTGTGCCTCTGATTCTTTTCATCCTACTAAAAAAAAAAAAAAAAAATTTGACTTCTGTACTCTTTTCCAATCTGCAGCTGGGAAATGATGTAAGATCCCAGCCTGTAGAACCAAAAGCTCTATACTCCTTGTGCCTTTCTTGTCTGCTTTTCCTTATTTTGAGTAGACTAGCACTGCAGTGTTTTGCAAAATCCTTCATCCTAAAATTCCTCCTCCATTGCAGGCACAAGAGTGGTTTTGTTTAAAACAGTCAGAGGTATTTGAGGGGTAAGGGTGGGTTTGAGGGTGGCTGTTGGTATTGCCTTGTTGTAAATGTCTTTAAGTTCCACACTTTTTTTTTCCTAGGATGTTTTAAATGTGAACCTGTAACATTCACCAGGAATAATTGCCAGGAGCAAAGGCCAGTGCTTAATTATTAACACGACATGCTTTCTTAATTTCTTATTTTGCTCTCTGTCATTTTGAATTTCAGGCCACATTTATTTAAAGTCAGAGAAGGAAAGTAAATTTTCTGCTTTGTTCCACTCTGTTCTATCCTATTCATTTAGGAGTTGTGCTATAGGTAAACAAGGAGGCCTAAAATGTGAGTCACAGCTGACCAGCTTATCTTGTTGCAGATTGTCTTTCCATTTCAGGTTGAAAGAACTGTTTATAATATCTTATAGCAGTGACTCTGGTTCTGTATATAAAAGTAAAACCTACAGTTCAGTAGGGGTTTGTCATACTTTCTATTCCTTGTATATCGTATAAGAAGATTAGGCTATACACTGAGAAGGCAAACACCACAGTGTAATAAATGATTTTTTTTTAAGTACTAAATATCATGTTCTAACCATGCACTTCTGAAACCTTGTGTATCTTGATTTGGTTTAATTGGTTTAGGCAAAAATACTTTAAAGCAATACTAGACCACATGTAAAGATACCTTTCAAACTGCCCTCATTATGTCCATAAGCAACTAGCATTCTTGAAAACTGTCATTTATGAGCGGCCTTTTTATTTAACTGTCTAAAATTTTAACCTATGTCTCATGTCTGGCTGACTTGTCTTAGCCTAATTGCAAAGAGTTCAGCCTGTTTGCTTGTTGGGAAATGTTCTTTTTCCTTTTCACATCCAGTACTCTTGTAGTAACTGTGAGAAAGTAGAAATAGACTAGATGATTATCCTGGAACAAAGACACAAATTCATCCTTTGGGAATTTTACCAGAGTTTTTTCTCCATGTAAATTTACACAGGTTAAAGACCCCGAACTACTTTTAAGGGTCTAACCCACAGGTCAGATCCAGCCCATGAAGAGTCTTTGTCCAGCCCTCAGTGGGTCCCTCGGTCCCACCTGGTACAGGCACCGCCAGCCCATGGCACATCTTGCCACCCCCTGGGCATGCAGCAAGGCTGGGGTAGCTCTGCAGCTGGACTACTTTTCTAGGCAGCCCAGGTGGCGGTGGCTGCTGCTGGGACCCACAAGCACAGCCCCAACCCTGGCCTGCCCCACACGTGCCCCCAACCGCCCA
>NW_005841864.1:1911941-1935027 GCF_000455745.1 Alligator sinensis
ACCCCCCCTCCATATTCGCGGCCCAGAAGTCATGCTGCTGTGAGAAGTCTGAAGGGCTGGATTTAACAATAGTTAATTCAGAGTATTAGAAGCCCCACAGGCCAGATGACCAAGATCTATAGACCAGATCCAGCCTGTAGTTGAAATGTTTAACATCCTTGGTCTAATTTGCTCTTAAAAACCTCTACTGATCTTCCTTAGGTAATCTGCTCCAGTGCTTGGTATTCTTACAAGCAGGAAGACTTTTTCTTGTGTTTAACCTAAATCTCTCTCTTGTTGCAATGTAAGCCTGTTCTTTCTCAGTGCAGAACAGTTCATAACTTTCATCCTTGCAATAAACTGTTGTGTGCTTGAGGGCTAGTAGCATGCCTCTCCAATCATTTCTTCTCTCGACTAAACAAACCCAGTAATTGCAACTTTTCCCCTCAGGTCATGTTTTATGGAACCCTGGCCAGCTTTATGACTCCTCTCTGGACTCTCTTCAATTAGTTTACCTCTTTCTTGAAATGTGATACCCAAAATAGGACATCATATTCCCACTGGGACCTTGCCAGTGCTGAGTGAAGCGGAGAGATTACTTAACATGTTTATAGAAATCCTCTTATTTATACATGTCAGAGAAGTATTCTCTTTCCTTTTTGTTTTCTTTTGTCATGCTACAGTATTGACCCATGTTCAATTTTTGATGCCCCTCCAGATTGGTGTTCCCCATCTTGTATGTATGCCATAGTTTATTCTGACTTAAAAGCAGTACTTGGCATTTTTTCTTATTGAATTTCATCACAGTTATTTCAACTCATTTTTCCAGTCAAGATCATTTTACATTTTGATCCTGTCCCTTAAAGTACCTGTAACCCTTCCCAGTTTGGTTGTTCTGCAAATTTAGTAAGTGTACACTCTATTCCATCATCCAATAAAATATTGAATAGTACTGGGCCTCATACCTCTTTCCAGTCTGAGTGATTAACTTCTCTTTGATTATGGTTTCCAACCAGTTATGTACCTACTTTTGAAGCAGTTTCCTCTAGCCTGTTTCCCTAGCTCATTGAAGAGCATGTTCTGTGAGACGAATGTAAAGTCAACATATATTACATCTACTGCTTCTTCCCATCCAAGAGGCTTTTTGTCTTTTAATAAGAAGGAACTGGAAATTAGATTAATTTGACATGACTTTTTCTTGACAAGCCCATGTTGACTATTACTTTTCAGCAGGGATCTTGGCTTTCTCTGTTTAAAAAAAAAAAAAATAATAATTCTAACCTTCTGATTAAAATCCTCCAAATTTGTGTTATTCCATGATTAAATGAAATGTCACCATATGTATAGGTATCAGTTGAACACAATGTTTAATTGATATATTTACAACTTTTAAGCAACTTGGAAGCCGACCAGTGCCTCAATTATTATAATAAAATAAATTCTAAATACAAAATCTAATGCCAAAATATATAGGCATTTTTAACTTGAAAAATTAGAGCTCCCCCTGCCCCCTTCACTCACCAGGATGCAGGTTCAGCTGTATTTGTCCCTGCTACTGCTTTGTGGTGCTGACCATCCCTGCTATGCCAGTGCCCTGCTCCTGGCCATGCTGTTACCCCTCACTCCTGACCTACAGCCCCATGGACCTGATCAGGGCAATGCATAGGGGGTGCACCGGAGTGCCCCCCTGCTGCTGCTAGGTGAGTAGGGGACACCTCACCTTGACACCTATGGTGGCACAGCACTCCTGGCAGCAGCAGCAGCAGCACTGAGCCTCCCTGCCCTGCTCTGGCTTCCCACACGAGGACCCACTTGCTGGTCCATGGAGGTGGCTCCTGCCTGATGCCAGTTTGGCCAGGCTGCTGCCCGGTGCCCTGCTGTAGGCTTAGAAATTTGTGGGGGCATGTGCCACACATTGCCTGTGCTACCCCTGCCACACCACACATCACCTATGACCCACCCTACACCCCCACATCACCTATACCCCAACTCCATACCTGCAGGGAGTTGTGGGAGCTGCTCTCTACCATACTACCTAGTTGTATTGCCAATCAGATGGCACGTGTACATGGCACCCTCTGCTTCTGATCGGTCTCCTCCTGCTCCCCCCAGCCCCTTGCAGGCTGGAACTCTGCCAGCCTGCAAGGGGAAACCTGCAGTTTCCTGGATTTTTTTCCTTTAAAGGGGAAAATCTGTGAAACATATCAAGTGACAGTAAAGGGGAATATCCATGTTGTTTTGCAGGAAATTGAAAACCCAGATCCTTGCTCATTGGCTTATCTTTGGTGCTGCCTAACCAATTCTTTGACTTTGTTTGTTTGTTTGTTTTTTGTTCCATTATCTTTCTTGGAATTGAAGTTAGGTTAAATAGTCCATAATTCCTTGAGTCTTCCTTTTTAGGGGTAAGCACTCTGTTTGCCCATTTCCAGTTCTTCTGGAATCTTGCCTGCCTTTCAAAAATTCTTAAAGATAATCACTAAGATATCTGACTCTGAAAGAGCTCTTTTCATTTTGACTGGGACTTTAGAATACGTACAGTAATCTGAAGCAATCCTGTAATGTCTCCTACATGTTGAAGAAATAGTCAGCACCCATAAACAAGAGGAATAGTACATGGCAGGTGATGTGTTGTGTTACCTCAGAAGAACCAGAGCAGTCAGGTAATTGAGAATTTTGGCTCACTAAACAGAATACTAAATAGAATTCTAAGAAAAACAAAGTTATTGATAGTCCATCGTCTCAGCAGTGCCTACTACCACACTATGCTTACAATCAACACCAGACTTGAGGAAAATGTGGATTCTCATTTCTGTGTGAGGCTGATACTTTTATTTCTGCTACTAAAAACAGTGCTTTTGCTGTAGACTATAACTTCTCAGGTAGTATTTTACCAAAGTTCTAGTCATTGTCATTTTTTTTTTTTTTTTAACTCCAGCCTGCATGTCTTGAGCACTTGTCTACAGTCTGCTCAAATATCAGGTCTGAAGATATTTTTTTCGTATTCTTGTATCCATTGTCTTAAACAGGTTAAAATTAAATGAAATCTTTGTCTTGCAATTTGTTTAAAGGTGTTTCTGTCTCTCTTGCTTCTCTCTTTGGGGAGTTTTAAGCTTAGGCTGAAGGAAAAGAACTAACCAGTTGTGCTGGCCAGAGCAGTTGAGACATTGAAGCCTCACAGGCAAGATGTGTACAAATCAGTATATCTATAAGGTTCAGTGACAAAATTAGTAGACTCCTCTGTTAGTTAGCTCTGAACATTATTTCTCAAAACAAAACAAGAATGATACCTTACCACTATTAAAGTAACACTGAAGAAGTTCAATTGAGCATTCACAACTCAGGAAAAATCCAAAATGTATGACCACAGCAGCTCAGCCATCTTTCACAAACATAGCGCTTGCTATTTCTGCTTTGTGCGTTACCTTAATGTTCTCTGGAACTGCTGGGAATGATCTAATAATGGGCAACAGGATGTAGTCTGAAAGAAACATAATTGCAAAGCCAAATGAGACCTTCTGTGACTTCGCACCAATTGAAAAGCAGATGAGCTGTATGAAGGGCATTCAGCACCTAACAGCAAAATACATTAAACATGTTTTTAAGTACTTTGCTGAATTGAGTGGGGTGGGAAACCCTGCGTAAATTCAGGGCCTAAGGGAACTCCTGAAGTTGTCTTTAAAATGAAGATATTGCGTGTATACTAACTTTAGACCTTAGCTGTTCTATGTTCGAATCTGTAGTCACACTTCCTCCCTCTAGCTGCGATCCTAATCAGCAGGTGAACAGTGACTTCCAGCTGACTTTTTAAGTGTTAATTAACTTGTCTATCCAGGATACTTATCAGTTTAGAAAAAAAAACAGACACAATGTTGTTTTCAGCTTTAACTGAAATAACTTTATAAAGCACCTGCTCACCTTATCCAAATCCTCCTTGGTGCAGGATTATTAAAAAACCTGAAAAGAAAATTAAAAAAAGAAGCCAGAAAGAGCCCTATTTTACATCTGTAGCATAGCTAAACTCCAGTAGAAGATGCTTCAGTGCTATCAGCTCAGCGAGCATTTGGGAGTTATTCCACAGGAGGCACAAAAAAAAAGCCCCACCAGCAAGCAGTAGAGGCAATAGCAGCTGTTCTCAAGGAGAAGGTTTATGTCAGCACAACTTACACAGCCTCTACTCAGAAAGTTTGTGTCAGCAGCCATAAATGCTAGCCTGTCAGCATTTCTATTTTATTTCATACACAAAATGCATATTACTTAACAATTATGCCAAAGGCAGGGAATGTTTTTTTGATAACTCAACTTGGAAGTAATGTCTTCCTTCAGGAGCAATTTCTGTCATATGCAGCAGAAAACAACGTGTGAGTAAAAGCAAATCTTCACGGCTCACCCCTTTTTATTTAAGATTGTCCTTGAAAATCCAGTGCTTTTCATGTTATAGTGCAGTCAATGACCTATGTGCCTGATATCGATAGGTTCCTATCGACTTCAAGGAGTTTCAAACAGGCTGTAAAGTTATGTTGACAATCATTTTATATAGAATTTAGATTTTGTATTGAATAGGATAGCTTGGATAGGGATGATCCTGCTGCAGGCAGGACCATCTGGAGATGACCTCTGGAGGCCTCTTGCAGCCTTACTTTTCTATGATTCTATGTTTGTAATGAGGGGAGAATATGATGCAATATAATGTATGGACCCTTCTACTCTCTTTCTCCCGAGGGACTTCAGTAGACAGTTCATTCCAAACAGAGTCTAGCAATTCGGTTCCAGTAGACAGTTTCAAACCAACAAATATAAAAGGTAAGGCAGAGGCACTTGAAGGACTAAGAGAACATCATATAGGCTGCTTGCAGATGTTAGTAGTAACCCAAAAAAACAAAAACTGCTTTACTGAAAGAAGCAACACATTGCTTTGACCTGTCTGTATAGATCAGGTGCTTCAGCAGGGCTTTCTGGTGCTTTTAGCTAAAGCTGACTTAACCAATTATTAGATAAGTGCCAAAAAAGCCCCACTAAAGTGCCCGATCCATACAGATGTTAGGCAAGTCAGGTCCAACTAAAGTGCTGCCTCTTCTGTGCATATGCTGGGCTCAGCATGGGAGTGTGCTGAGTTTAAAGTAAAGAGCCGCTTTTTTTTTTTAACATCTGCAAGCAGCCATACAGGCTAATGTTTACTAGTTCTTGTAGAGTCCCTTCCTCCATCCCAGGCTAATATTTAACCAGCCTTTGATTTAATTCTCTCCTTGAGCATGGGTTTAGATATTTTTTTAAATAAGAATCCAGAAGTTGTCTTAAAATAGTCACTTCAATAATAATGATGATGATACTATGTTTGAAGAAATGAATGTTAAAAAGGCAAAATTTCACCCCTAATCCTGCCAATATCTGAAACACTCCAGCATGTAGCCCTTACACCTTCACTATTAAGATAAGTCTCCACCTTTTTAAAATAAATATTGGCATGTGTTTCAAAGTACTTAATGAGGGACTAGAAGAAAAACAAATAACTTTCAGATATTCCATACTGACGCAATTATTGTTTAGGCAAGGAAGTTGAATTGACTTACCCATATAAGTTGTTTTAAATCTATTTAGTTAGACCAGTGGTTGTTATCTATGTGGACATGAAGAGTATAGACAGACATAAGATCATAGGAAAGTAGGGCAGGAAGAAACCTCATGAGGTAATATAATCCAGGCCTCTGCTCAAGGGTGGATTGTCCCTGACTAAACCATTCCAACCAAGCATCTATCCAACTGGCTCTTGAAAACATCCAAGTATGGAAATTTCTACAATTTTTCCATGTAGCCTGTTCCAATGCTTGACAATCCTCATGGTCAGAAAGTTCCTCTTAATCTCCAACCTACATTTCCTCTGCTGCAGCTTGAGGACTTTGTTTCTAGTCCTGTCTCTACAGCCACAGAGAAAAGATCATCTTTTCTAGAATTGTCCTTCAGGTATTTGAAGACTTATCAAATCTCCCTTCAGGCTTCTCTTCTCCAGACTATATAACTCTAGTTCTTTCAGCCTTTCCTCCTAAGTCTTGCTTCCCAGGCCCCTAATCATGTTTGTTGGTCTGCAACTGGACTCTCCAATATGTCCACATCTTTCATGAAGTGTGGGGCCCAAAACTAGAAATCCTACTCCAAGTGAAGCCTCACCCGTTCCAAATAGAGCAGAGGAATCACTTCCTTGATTTGCAAGTGACAGTCCTGTCAATACAACCCAGTATATTGTTGGCCTTTTTTTACAACAAGAACACACTGTTGACTCCTCCATTTTATGGTCTACTCTAGCCCCCAGGTCCTTCTCTGCAGTCCTGCAAGTTAGAGAAATAGAGAAACTAGTACCTACACCTTTTGATGGCATGCTATACCCTGGATGGCTGAGGCAGCTCAGGCCAAAATGTCTGGCGGCAGATTGGAAGCAATTGAGGGTTCTAGATGGCAACTGTCACCTGCTTCCCCATGGTCATGTTGGTTTCCTCTGAGGCCAGGGGTTCATCTTGGCATACACTTTGCACAGATCTGATAATCTTGATGTTATGCCACCACTGTTCACATTCCCAGGGTCTCAAGGCTATCCACTCCTATCAGTTACTGCTCTTGTCTTTGACCCATAAGGGGAAGTACATTGTCTGCAGGTGGTCCCAAGGAAAGCAGTACTCCATGGAGTCCCTTTATTTCTTCTTTCTCAGGTATGTTATTTGTGGGCTCAGAGAGCATGTAACATAATTCAATTGCCAGGGCCACGAAGCCTTGAGTTTACTATGCTGAGGCATAGCTGATACATTAGGAGACAGAATGAGAAGCATAGCTAGGTAGGTGAAGACTCTACACTGTAAACTGGCGGGCAGAGCCAGTAGCTTGTGGTACTGCTCAGTAAGAGACTGTAGGACAAGGAGATGATAGGCATCCATTCTCTGTTCCTCCTGGCAATGCAATGTTCATGAAACAGAACAACCCTTTTGAGGCAAAACTGATCAGTTCTGCTATGGCAGAGAGCACTGAGTAGAAGCCTGGGGAGGGGAATTGAGCAGTGTTTCTGCTGGGTCCATCTGGCTGTGCTCAGAAGTATCCGAGAAATCATGGCAGAGCGGGATGATCACCAGCCTTCTAGCTGTGGGGTGGTCCAACAGCATCAGCTGCCGCATGTTTTGCGGTGCTGTAGCTGGGAGTGGGGTTATACATTTGTATGGTACTGACATGCTGTAAGGGAGAAATACTTTAAACACAGGCAGGATTTGGAGCACTTTACTTATGCATCTGTCCATGCCTTCCACAACCCTAAAACTCACTTAAGTGTCCACCTCAGGGGCACAAAATACAGCTTTTATGAACTAGGCCTTAGCTAAAGGGAAATGTTTTGGAGCTGAGGTGAAATTAGGATTTCAGTGCAAACAGTCACTTGTAATGATTCTTAAGAGAAATATTTTTGTGGTATTAGCTGTCTCCAAAGGTCAAACATTATGAGACTGCCTTCTCTCCAGTCTCTTCTGCGCCACTCCCCAAATCATAACATTTTTATTTTAAATAATCTCTTTATTTTGAAACTTTCTGTTTGCTGCCTTATTTTCATCCCTTGAGGCACACTTACTGCTTGTGTTGAAGGTTTTCTCCACAATCTGGAGGCCCAGAAAAAGATACTATTTTTAAAATGAGAGTTAAGAGTCTCAAGAAACATCATGATAGCAACACCTTAAAGCATACAATCATGATAAAGGTAGTAAACTTCTCTGCATATTTGAAAAAAATTACATTTCTATGAGTTGTATTGATTAATTATATTGGCTATCCCTCTATACAAGGATGATGTCTGCTGGGGGTGGGGGCTTAGTGGTGAGTTTTAAGGTGGCTGAGTCCAATCCGTGAGGCACGGCAAAGCAGCTTTCTGAAGGATACGCTGGCACAGTGAATCCTATGTTCAATTTCTACATTAAGACCAAATGACTGGGAGAGGTGACTGGCAAGGTATGGGAAATGCTCCACATTTTCCACGGGTTCTCCACAAATGGTAATTTGTGGGTGGAGGGACGTAGCTTGTGCAGGGGCAGGCTGATGGAACACCTTGGTCTTCTCAATGTTAAGGGAGAGTCCCAGGCTGCAATAGGCACCTGAGAAAAGGTCAAAGGTGAAATGCAGATTGGTTTCAGTGTGCACAAGGATAACACACTCATCAGCATATCAAAGGTCAGTGACACCAGTCTTGGTAACTTTTTAACTTTGCTGTGAAGGTGCCACAGGTTGAAAAGCTGAATTTCCATTCAATACTCAACCCCAATTCCGGGAGGAAAGTGGTTGCAGGTGAGAATCAAAATCGCAGCAAGATAGATGGAAAAAAGGGTTGACACAGCCCTGCTTGACACCAGTATAGATGGTAAATGGGTCTGTCTCTATTCCATTGCAAAGGACTGTGGCAGTCATCCCATCATGGAGTAGCCCAAGGACACTAATGAGCTTCAGGGGACAACCAAACCTAGTCAGCATCTTCCATAAGGTCTCAGGACTGATGGAGTCAAAGGCCTTGGTTAGGTCAATGAATGCCATAAACATCTGCTGGTGTTGCTCTCTACACTTCTAGATCTGTCATGCAAAAAAAAATCATGTTGGTACCACAAGATGGTCTAAAGCCACACTGGGATTCTGGAAGGACATCTTCAGCAACTGGGAGGAGGCAGTTCAGACGGATGCGAGTAAGAATCTTCCTGGCAATGAAGAGGAGAATAATGCCTCAGTAGTTCCCACACACTGACTTGTTCCCTTTCTTGAAGATGGTCATAATGTTGGCATTCTTTAAGTCAGGTGGAACTTCCTTGTTAACCCATATTTTGATGAGAAGTTGGTGACATTTTGCACTAACGCTGTTCCACCAGCTTTGAAGATCTCTGTGGAAATGCCATCTGATCCTTGCACCTTATTGTTCTTGTTCTGAGTGATGGCATACCAGACTTCCTTGAAGGATGGGGGATCAGCAAGATTACTATTACTGGGTATTGAGAGAGGGACTCGATGGTGGCAGCTGAGCTGTCAGATTCGCAGTTGAGTCTTGAAGTGCTCCTTCCAACATTGCTTTATGGATACATTGTCTGTGAGAAGGGTGGAGCTGTCTTGGGATCACAAAGGGATTGGGCCCCAAAGCATTTGAGCCATTGGAATGTGACCTGTGGATGGCTTTAATTGTTTGAAAGAAGCTTCTTATGTCATGTTTGTCAGCAAAACTCTGGATCTCCATGGCCTTTGCTTGCCACTGCTGGTTCTAGATATCCTGTAGCCTCCTCTGAACCGGTGGTAAGCCTCTCATTTTTGCTGCTTGGAAGGTTCATTTTGCCAACTGCAGAGCATGGCTCATCTGATGGATAGTTCCTAGGATTTCCTCATTGTTCTCATCAAACCATTCTTGGTGATGGTAAGTGGAGTATCCAATTGCTTCAATGCATACCTTGTGAATAACATTCTTAAGCTCATCCCAATGTGCCTGGATGTCCTTGATGTCATCAGGTAGGTCGGAGAGTCTCTCAGTAAGGCATTGCTGAAGAGCCTTGCATCTAACTTGGTCTTGGAGTGCCTTGATGTTAAAACTCTTCTGCATTCCTTTTGGTGGTTTATAGTGTTGTGGTGCAAGCTGCATGTCCATGATTGATCTGATTAAACGGTGATCCATCCAGTAGTCATCTGCACCTCTGGATGATATTGGACATCAGTATAATCATGGGCTCTGACAATAATATAGTCAGGAAGGTGCCAGTAATTGGAGCATAGAGGTTGAGCAAGTCATGCCCTGCACATTTGCTAAGGAGGAAGATACCACTGGAGTTGACTTTTCCCACCCCGTTTCCCAATGGTGCCACTCCGGAGTTCAGAGTTTCGCCCAACTCTTGCATTGAAATCACCCATGAAGATGAGCTTGTTTTCCTTGGCAGTGGTAGTCAGGACTGTCAAGAGCACAGTAGAACTGTTCCTTGATGACTTCATCATTGTCAAGCAGGGTGTGTATGCACTGATGACTGTAGCGTATCAGTTGTTACTGAGCTTGAGGTGGAGAGTCATAAGGTGTACGTTAATGCCCACAGGGACTTCTGAAAGCTGGCTGGCAATCTTGTTCTTGATGGCAAAGCCAACCCCATGAATAGGCCTCTCTTCAGGTGAATTTCCTTTCCAAAAAAAAAGGTGTAGCCACCTCCTTTTTCTTTCAGCTGGCCTTCGTTAATTAGATACATTTTAACAACAAACTTTTTTTTTTTATTCTCTTGTGTGCATGTGTGCGCCTGCACATTCCATGTTTGGTGGTTTTCCCATGAAACTTAACTGGAGAAGGACTAGGGCTCTTTTCTGTTAGGATTCACTCTTTTTTTTTTTGTGTGTGTGTATGTTTTCAATTGAGCTGAAATCGACGCACTAATTTTATGTAACAAAACAAAACAGCTCCTCATTCCTTCATGACCAGCCACCTCAGACCAAAACACCTTTGTTCATCATTGCTCAGTCATTATCATTAACTCTTGAAATAATATTAATTTAGCTACTGAAGCTGTAAATGCCTCAAAGTCCACAATTTTTCTCTTTATCAGATAATAAAGCTTATTCATTGTTGATGGTGGAGGAACTGAATTATTTAATAAGGGCAAATCCCAGTTCTGCTTAGGTAGCCCAAGTAAATACCTTATAGGTATATGAGTGTCCCAGCATTCCTTTCTGCCATGTTTCCCTAGAGGCCTCTGAACATAGCCAGATGGAACCAAACTGTAACAGGCTTGGGTGATCTCTCTGCCCAGAGTCTGGCACCTCTAGCAGCCAGACTGGCCTGTCAGTACTCCCCAGCTTCCTCTGTTTCCTATCTCTCTCCTGCCATGATTTTGCAGTTAGATACAGAAAATGAGGGTGCCTATTACTTCTCTCCTTTCACCCTACAGGTGCACTCCCTCTTTAAGAGGGCTATGATGCCCTTAGGACCTCCATTTCCTAGCAGCCCTAGTGGTGGTGGTGGCTCCATGTGACTGCTGCTGCTACCAAACCCAGCCCTGTTTTCTGGGGACCCTGGCCAGTCTGCTCTGCACCCACCACTGGAGACAGGATCTGCACAGGCTGGGTAGCTGGGATGGGGGCATAACTAGGAGTGAGATGGGTAGGCAGGCTGGGGAGACCCTGGATTTATGGGGCAATGACATGGGGTCAGAGCTGTAGCCAGGCAGAGCCATGATCTGCTACCCACACGCCCATGTGACAAGCATGGGTTCCATGGGCAGGGGTGTGCAGGGAGTGGTGCTGTCACCACCCCAAAATCCCAGCCCTGGACACAGCTCCCCACCCAACTGGGCACCCTGCCTGTGTGGCTCTTGGCCAGTCTCCATGGAGACCTTGGGGTGGTGACACAGGGCTAGGGCAAAGCCACAATGTGTTGCCCTATGGGGTCAGGCCAACTCTCAGGATCTCAATATTGTGCTGTTAGACAGGAGGGTGTGACACAATTGCACATATACAAAACACACAAATCAATTAGGTGCGTGTGCGCGCACTACCAGCCCAGGCACATACACATCCAAACCAGCCTAGGTACATGCATACCTATCACCAATTCAATCACATACACTATACACCCCAAAAATTAGACACAGATCACTAATTCGTACATCATGCACACGATGACATACACACACACCAGTTCACACGCATACAACCCACCTACACATAGGTAAGTTCCTAACTTGGATGGTACAGTGTGTATGTGTGTGCTTGGGGTACCTGGAATACTTGAGGGAAGGGGGGAGAGAGAGAGAGAAAGATGCCAGAACCAGGATTAGAACCAGTGGACTATAGAGAAGCTATCTGAGGAACTGAGGCTTGGTTTTACTTAAGGTAGACTGGGGCTGGAAACTGAGGCAGACAGCTGAGATGGGGGGGGGCGGCAGATAAGTGGTGGCAAGGAGGAGACGGCCAGGAAAGAAACTGAGGCAGAAACCTGTTTGCTCAGGGGAAAAGGAAAAGGCAGTGGGGATAAGACAGTGGAAAAGAAACGGGGGTGTGGAGGCAGAGAGGAGCTCAGGACAGGTGTTGGAGGTGCAGAGATTGGAGCAGGGCCAAACCATAGTAAAGCAAAACCCAACTTAGGGGTCCAAATAACTGTTTATTAAGCAGACAACACACTACACAGCCCCATGAAGTTATTGGTTCACACACAAGCACTCACAATGGCAAAGGAGAAAGAGACTCAGTGGAAGGGTTGGAGTCCAGGTGGGGAAGAGAAGCAGAGTCCAAATCCTTGGTTGAAGAGGGGGTAGGGGGTGATAGCTACCTATCCAGGCTGGAAAGGGGTCCTTATCCAGTAGGTGTTGTCTGGGGGTAGGCGTTGGGGGGGGAAGTCGCTGGCAGGGCCTTTGGGTGGATAGATGGTGTGGCATGGTGCTGGTCCATTGTATTTCGATCATTCCCAATCACTCTCATTCATCCGGGAACCAATTTACATGGGAGGGGTACATGAATCATGCAGTTGCAACACAGGGGATGCCCAGGCAGAGGACACAAGATGGAGGCTTGACATACAACATGGAAACTTGACATGATGTACGCTAACTTACATATATAGGCCTAAAACAGTAATCACACAATATCAAAGCAGTACAAACATAATAATTATCACTTATAAAACAGTGGGTATCAATATCAAAATAGCAGGGCACTTATTAGCAAAGAGGGGAGAGAAAAATAAAACATTACCTAAAATAAAATGTTAAAGCTTATCCTACATCTTAGCTTACTTATACTTATCTATAGGGAATAGAGAGGGAGAGAAAAAGGCAGAAATGGTTGGGGAAGGGGAGGTAATGCATTTTAAAATAAATTAAAAAAAAAAAGGGGGGGTTTGCTACAAATGTGCTCCCTAAACACCCCTGCCCTTAGAACTGGGGCTGTGCCCCAGCCCTGCATTCTCACCACCCCAAGGTCACCTGGCTGTGCACTGTGCCCATGCAGGTCCCACCCCTGGTGGTGGGTGCAGGGTGGAGAGGCCAGGGTGCTCAGGCATTGGGGCTGAGGCTGGCAGCAGCAGCCAGAAGGAGCCACCACTACTGGGGCTGCTGGGAAAAGAAATCCGGCCATGAGCTAGATCTGTCATTTTACCCACCCCTGTCTTAGGGGCTACAATCATAACCTCCAGCTGCCCCATATTCACCCCAAGCCTTGCAGATGACTCAGTGGTCCCTTTGTAGCAGACCACTAGATCTAAAGCCACCCTGGGCCCCAAGATCCTTGGCCAGGGGTCTGTTTGCTTGGCTTCAGTCCTCTTTACCTGGCTGAGACTTCTTCGGCCTAGGTCCACTGTCTCAGACTCTAGCTTCCTGGGTCTCAGTCCTAGTAGCAGTGAATGCCTCTTGGGCACCTGCCTGTGGCCTCCTCTGCCCCTGCAGATGCAACTCAGGGTTAAGCACTGTCGAAACACAAACACAAGAAAGCCACTTTCTGAAAAAGTCACTTCTCTTTGTCTCCTTGCCTCCTTACCACCCTTTTTAAGCTCCCCTTGCATCCCTGGTGTGCGTGGCAGGCAGGGAGTGGGGGACCATGTAGGCATTGGCCAGTCCATCTCCTGAAGCCCTCTCCTTCAGAAGATCGGCTGCCTGCAAGGTGAGACTGCACTGCTAGCTCCCAGGCCCTGGTTTTATGTGGCCCAGAGCTCCAACCCTTCCTGTAAGCTGGCTCTTCAACCACACATAGGGGTTTCTGCTCTGCCTGATAATCAGCCTGTCATTGACTGCTACAGCTTAGCCCAGCTGCCTCTACTTGGCCTAATGAGCTTTGGCTGTTCCTGTCCTGTACCCTCCAGGGTCCTTAACAGGCCCCAGCTGCAGGATCTGTTTTCTTAGTTGGGCTGGCTGCTGTCATTGCTGGTTCCAGTGGGCTAAAACAGTCCTGTTCCTCTTAGCACTGCAAATAACAGGGCTGGATTTCCTTGTTACAGAGCTGAATCACTATTTGATTTTCCCCTTCTCAGGCTTCTACTCAGTGCTCTCTGCCACAGCAGAACTGGTCACTTTTGCCTCAAAAGGGCTGATCTGTTTCAAATGCATTACATTCCAAGGAGGAACAGAAAATGAATGCCTATCCTGTCATAAGTTTTGGTGCCCCCCATAGAATACTTTATGGCTAGTACTGAATTCTTCAGGATGCATTAATCATTGCAAATGGTGCATTTGCCTCCAACCAAATAGTTAGATGCTGGATTCATGTACGGTAGGTTTACATTAATCAGCTCTATCTAGACAAAATGTCTTGTACAATCATGGAAGAGTGGCAATGCATGGGGTTGTAGATTTCATAGATTTCATAGACATCAGGGCTGGAAGGGACCTCGGACGATCATCGAGTCCAGCCCCCCGCCCAACGGGCAGGAAGTCAGCTGGGGTCATAGGATCCTAGCAAGATAAGCATCCAGTTTCATCTTGAAGGTGTTCAAGGAAGGCGCTTGAACCACCTCCGGTGGCAGGCTGTTCCAGACCTTGGGGGCTCGGACAGTAAAGAAGTTCTTATGTCCAGCCTGAAACGATCTTGAAGTAGTTTGTGACCATTCAACCTCGTCATCCTTTGGGGCGCTCTGGTGAACAAACGTTCCCCCAGATGCTGGTGGTCACCCTTGATAAACTTATAGGTGGCCATCAGATCACCCCTGAGCCTGCGCTTTTTCAGGCTAAAGAGCCCCAGGGCTCTCAGCCTGTCATCGTAGGGTCTGCTTCCCTGACCTCTGATCATGCACATGGCTCTTCTCTGGACTCTCTCAAGCTTCTCCACATCCTTTTTGAATTGTGGAGCCCAAAACTGGACACAGTACTCCAGCTGCGGCCTCACTAAGGCCGAGTACAGGGGGAGAATGATGTCCC
Organism: Alligator sinensis; assembly: GCF_000455745.1. Lineage (NCBI taxonomy): Eukaryota > Metazoa > Chordata > Crocodylia > Alligatoridae > Alligator > Alligator sinensis. Next base: position 1,926,785 of record NW_005841864.1, read on the forward strand.
GGGTCACAGATATCATCCTCTCAGTGCTGGGCCTTTGTGGAGGGGCCAGGACAGAACAGACTGTGTGTGTATTGCTAAGGAAAAAAATTGTCTACCGAAGCACAGGGCATGAGACATGCCCACACATGTGAATGTGCATGTATCAAAGAGCTCCAGTTACTGGTAAGATACTTGATTTTTATTCTCAGATTTTTGTCCTCTGTCTTGTCATTAGGCCTGTGCGAAGTGGCAAGTATTTGCTTCAGATTTGGATTCAGCCAATTCAGAGGGACAGTGATTTGATGCAGCCAAACCGACTGGGCAAGCAGCAGCAGTGCCCACATCCCGTGCCCCCCCGCCCCGGTGGACAAGTGGCGGACAAGTGGCGGCAGCACCCACATCCTGCACCCCCCCTCCCCGCCCTAGCTAGGCAAATGGCAGCACTGCCAGCATTCTGCGCCTCCCTGACCCAGCTGGACAAGTGGTGGGCTATGCCCTTCTGTCACTTGCCCAGCTAGGGCGAAAGGGCAGGGGACGTGGGTGCAGCAGCTCTGGGAGCAGGAGCTGTGCTCTGCTGCTGCTTTGCCCAGCCGGGCTGGAGGGGGTGTGATGCAGCTGCAGCTTGCTCTGGGCGGGAGGGAGCAAGCAGCAGCAGGGCATAGCCCCCGCTCCCAGTAGTGCTGTGCCCATGTCCTGCACCCCGCTTCCCCCCTCCCCGAGTCCCATGCCCCCCCCACCCTGGCTGGGCAGCTTGTCCCAGCCCCAGTCCCTCCCACACTGTGGTGGCATTGATCTGCCCCCCCCCGCCCCCCAACACCTCTTCCCTCCCTCCTCTGCCTACCACAACAGACTTACAAGCTGAATGCAGCAGTGTCCAGCACGTTGAGGACTGCTGCCTATTTAGTCTATGGCTGCTTCTCCAAAGCGGTGCCGAATCTTTTTCGAATTGTTTAGGAGGCTTCCAATTCAGTTCGGACCTTTTAATTGGTCTCCTGTTTTGATTCGGATTTGGAGATTCGGCTGCCAAATCGAGCCAAATCTCCTCCAAATCTAATCGGCTACTAAAGCTTTATGCAGCCCTACTTGTTACATTCTTTCTTTCCAATACAAACAGCTTTCTCCCTCTTATTATTTTTCTATGAATATTTTTTTTAGTTAGTCTGCTCCTCCCTTTAATTCTTGTCCCATAGTCAAAAAGTTGAATTCTTGTCATTTTCCTTCTAAATCACATACTGTATTATTAAAGCACAAACAGCTGAAAGCAAAGAAAGCAGGCTGCATAATAGGCATGTGATTTTTATAGTAATTTCAGGCATTTAAACAATGGTGCCTGTTTCTTAGAACTAGCAAGGCAGGGTTTGAGAATTAAGAAATAGTCCCCTCCATGAATCAACTGTCAAAAGCATTTGAACACTTAACCCCCCACCCCAGCAATATGTGTTGTTAGCCCATTATTAGACACTGTAAAAAATCTCCAGCCTGTTTTAATACTAATCACAAAGTGTTCTTCTTTATTTTTTTAATTACTTTAAATTTTCCTTCAGCTCATTAAAACAGTATTGCATGCTAAAGAGTCTGAGAGTTTTGACATGGAACTTTCATACCAGCAGATGGAAATTGGTTTATACTATCTCATGCTGGGATCCTACACTATCCACTCCATTCATTTTTCAGCCAGGTGGTTGCTGCAAGGAATTCCAGTTTTATCAATATATTTTTGTGGCACTAGATAGTTCATAGCATTGGAAATAGAATTTGTAGCCTGTAAGTCTGAAGTCATATGTTTAGATCCAGCCAAGGCCAGTAATAATAGAAAATGCTTCAAAATGTCAAATATAGTATAATAGGCCCTCATACAAGCTGTCTCCCCAAATGATTTACCAAATGATAGCATGTAATAAACTGTTCACTAGTCTATAGCTTCTGGAAAAAATTGCATAGGAATTAAGAGATGTAGTCTCTAGATTTCTACCAAAATCAATCGGTTATTCTTTATTTCATTCTTTCTATACACTTTTCAAACCAACCCATAAATACAACATCACCCTAGTGGCAGATTTGTCTTTTGTTTGCTTACCAATTCTGCTATTTGTTTCACAACTCCAGAATATTCAGAAGTGTGGTAAATGATAAAGTGAATGTAAGAGGCTTAGCCTTGATCCCTATATTGAAAAGTTGACTCTCACTGATTAAAGATGGAGTTTTAGTAAACTTCAAGGCAGGGCTATTCAGTGAATTGCATCTAGATCAAGAATACTTAAGCTGGATTTCTTCAATGATTTGCCTAGAAACAGCCTCACAAACTCGCATCCTTGATTCCAAATACTGGATATTTTAGAGCATGACCAGAGTGAGTGATAGAAACTTGAAATTTCTGAAAGATGCTTTTAACTTTGCTACAAAACCAATTTTAAATTTACTAAGTAAGTGCATGATGAAATAAAGAATATATACTCTGTGGCGTATACAAACTCCAACTGCTTAAATTTATTACAAGTGGATACATTATGAGTATGATTAAGAGGCACTTTGCTTTGACTGATAACTCTATTTTAAATTAACTCAATTCTGTAGCCTTTTTTATTACTTTTTAATTCTAGCCTGAAGATGTTATCAAATATTATTCCCACTAGAGATTTTAAAATGTATAAATATCTGAAGATCAGAGGTTTCTGTGATTTTTGTCTCTCTTGGGTGGCGATGGCTGAGATGAAACTCCTTGTCACTTCATTTAGACAGTGCTGATTTCACTTTAATTTTTAATTTTTTTTTTCAGCTCTTCAGATGTAATACTTCTTTTCTATGCAGAAAACTATTTATATTCAGCAAGATTTCAGGTAGCCTATATTGCACACTCCTAGTTGAAATCTATCTAGTCTCTTATTTTGATTTCTGGAGAGAAATTGGGTTTGAATTCAATTTTATTTGTATAGCCATATTACCTAGAAGCCTCAAGTGAATTCAGCTCCATTGTGCTAGTTGCTGCAAAAGATACATAGCAAGAGAAGGTCCCTGCCTTGAAGGTTTTTTAGTCAAAATATATAAGACTAAAGGCTGAATAAAGTAAGTATTATTCTCCCTTTTTTACAGTTGAGGAAATGGGGCATAGAGAGATGAAAGTAATTCACCTTTAAAGGTAAACATTAAAATGCATGTCTCTTTCCTATGAGATATAATTTTATTAAAAGAAATGTTAATGCATGGAAGATTTTAAAATAAGAAACACATTTTATTTCAATGGGATCTTTATAACTGCATAAGTATAAGAGTAAATCATAATCTTAAAAGCTCTCCTATCACACAAAGCAGTAGAATGGGCTAGAACAATGAGGAGCTTTAACTTAGAGGTACAGTGTAATGATCTTGCTGTCATTCCTGGCAAGCCTCTGATACAAATTGCTAATGGATGCTCTTCTCCACTCTTCTCATAGTTCTCAAAGGTCAGGCTGGCAAGTATAGGAAAAGGCCCTTTAAGTGAACTCATTTTCAATTCATATTCAATTCTTTTTCTTAACCAATCTTTCCAAGTGTTATTTTACAAAGAGTAATTTCTATCTGGGAGAAACTTACCAAAGCTCACATTAGTTGGATGTTTTGATTTCTCTAGTACAGTGGTTTTCAACTTTTTTAGACTCAAGATGCTCCTTGAAAATGTCAATGCACCTCTTGATAGCTCAAGGCACCCCTTGGGAAATACCAGCTCTTCATTTTCTCTCCTTTTTTTTACTACAAAAAATAAGATCAACTCTTTTGCTGCAAAGAGCCCTGAAAGACCACAACAGGTTAGAATGCTTTTGATGCTATGGATTGCTGTTTGAAATCTTTGCGCTTATCTTGTGAATCAAGTTTGCACACCTAACAGTGCCAACATGATTCACAAGATAAGTCCAGAGATTTCGAGGCACCCTATAGTGCTGTAGAAACCTGGTTGAGAATCACTGTTCTAATAGAATTGAAGAGTGGGAGGTGACATGATAGCAGTTTTCAAATATTTGAAAGGATGCCATAAAGAAGATAGAGAAATACTTGGTTTTATTTGCTCCATGCAGGGCATGAGGCAATAATTTAAACTACAGCAAAGCAGATTTAGTTTAAACCTCAGGCAAAACTTACTAACTGTAAGAGGGGAAGGACAATGGAGCCAGGTGCCATGGGAAGCTGTAGAATCTCTGTTGCTGGAGATTTTTTCAAGAACGGGCTGGAAAAACTGATAGATTTGGGATGGTTTAGGAACAGCCTATCCTTCATCTGGGCAAGTGGTTGGTGTAGCTGATCTTTAAAGTTCCTTTCAACCCTATGATTCTAACTGTTACCAGCATCATGAAAGACACAGTTCTAAATTTTTCTTGTATTTTCTGGGGGAATGGACTTGCATGTTCAGACTCCCAGCTATTTTGTTATGGCTGCAAACAGCTGCAAGAAAAAAACCCTGCCATTCTTGTACATGTGTTAACTAACTAACTGTATGTGTGACTTTTTAGTTGTATGTATAAATATCTATACCACTTGGATACACAGTGACCCATATGAATTTGTGAGGTTTGGCCCTGTCATTAGTTCTAAGGGCATACATCTTCACTTTATATGACCACAGCTTAAACTGTGAGGTTTGAAAAATTTGTTCAGTGAGTTCTCCCACCCCCACCAAATGATTTAATCTCAAGGTTAAGTCATCTTTATTTTTAGCCACAGACTAGAGCAGAATCCAAAACTACTTGTGTTGCCCTAAGAACCAGCAGGGTATCTCTGGGTCTCCTCCCAAATGGAGAGAGAACAAATGGCAGGTCCAATATTGCCTTAAAATATGCTTCAGCTTTCTCGAAATAAGAACCCAATTATCTTCTCCAAATGAGAACCTATTTCTTTAATAAATCAGTTTTACTGAGCATTATAAAGTATTAACTCCAAGCACGCATATAGAAGTAATCTTAGCAAGTAAGTAATTGAATATTACCAGTCCTAATAATGCATATCTCAAGAGCTGGCCAGGCACCTCAGAGCAGGCCGGTTCCTTGAAGGGAGATCAGATCCGGTCAGTTCTTAGGCACTGTTAGGGTGCAGGGAAGGGGAAGGGGAGGGGAAAGGGGAGGAGAAGCAGAGAAAGAGAGGAAGGGAAAAGGGGGAGTGGTAATATTTATTTATAGACCCTTAGTCGCATAGCTACCAATTAGGACAAGTTTCTGTTTTTCATCAACAACTTGGGGTTTGTCTTTGCTTTATTGTTGTTTTTCTCTTCTTGGTACCAGGAGCCATTTGCTTCAGATGTGGGTGGAATGTGCCATAGCAAACCCTTTTATCTATAACAAGTGCTTTTATCATCAAACTCTTGCAGGAAAAAGAAAGCTGCATCCGACCCTTTTCTCTGTACAAAGCAGTTCATACAATCATATAACTCCTATGAATGCACTCTTAGCCTACTTATGTCAGGCTGCTCTAGGCCTTGCAGGCCTAAGGGACCATTTCAGTCCTGTCAAGCGTCAAGAGGCTGAACTGTCTCCACACTTGCGTCACATGTCGAGCCCGAGCCTTTCCTCAATTGGCATTATATCTTTTGCTCACTGCTGAAGACTTTCTTGCTATTCTTTATTATCCCACAATTTTAGAAGCCTTGCTCAAAGAAGTCCTGGCTTGTGGCCAGCGTTGGCTTCCCCAGTTTATCCTTTATTGAAACAGCCTTGGCCCTTTCTTTTTCTGTTTTTGTTTCTGGTTTCCTAAGCCAGAATGCAGCCTTTAGTCCTTTAAAGAGGAAATATATAGGTAATGATGATTTAACTTGGCATGATTTTCTGGGAACACATTGCTTAGATGGGATTATTGTTCTAGCTTTTATTTCCTGTAAAAGGTTTTGACAGTTGTGAAACAATAGGAATGTGAAAAATAATAAGCATACTGCTTTTAAAATAAGCCCATTTTCCTTTACCTTTACCTAACAAAACAGGGCCAAACCCAGGAATTCTTATGTCATATTAAACTTAAGTCATGTATGAGCTGGCCTAGCCATGCTGGTTAAAAGTATGAGGGAAAATCACCTCTCATTTGACACTTTTTCTGGTAATTCTTTCTCTGCCATGTAGATACAGGTTATACCAGGAGGAGAGGGCCCTTTTGCCAGTGTAGTTTCTTTCAGGAGATATTATAACTACTGGCTAAAGGATTCCTCTTGTTGGTATAAGACAGGGATGTCAAACTCATCAGGTCCAGTGAGCCAGATGAGAGGTGCAAGGCCAGCCAACAGGCTGAATGAGAACGAGTGGCATGGGGCCAGTGTGTGGACTGGATTAGGCATACAGACCAGTCTGACATGCTGGATCCAACACACTGGGCTGGCCCAATGCAGGTACCCTGGTCTGATCCTGTGTGCTGCAAGCTGCACATGTGCTAGAATTGGGCCTGCATGCTGTACATGTGTACCAAGATGGGGGTACCTGCATTGGACCAGCCCAGCGTGTTGGATTCAGCATGTCAGACTGGTCTGTAAACCTAATCCAGTCCACACACTGGCCCCATGCCACTCGTTCTCATTCAGCCTGTTGGCTGGCCCTGCACCTCTCATCTGGCTCGCTGGACCTGATGAGTTTGACATTCCTGTCTTGTACCAACAAGAGGAATCCTTTAGTCAGTAGTCATAACACCTCCTGAAATAACAAACTGCACCAGCAAAGGACCTTCTTCCTGGTATAACCTGTATCTACATGGCAGAGAGAGGATTGCCAGAAAAAGTGTGAAAAGGGAAGTGATTTTCCTTCATACTCTTAACCAACATGGCTAGGCTATTGTTCACTGCTTGCAGTGTGTGGTTCCAGTCCAGGACACATGGGTGGCACAGCAGACCAAATGATGGGCCTCTGCAGGCTGGGTCTGGCCCACAGGCCTTATTCTTGATACCCCGTACATAAGATATAGCCACCCAAGGAGACTTTGCTGGAATAGCTATCCTTTGTGGTCTCGAGCAGAAGTGGTCTCGAGCAACTCACCATCCAGATCCAGCCTTTGGTGCCATCTCACCCAGCTTTGAGGGGTCCACATGTGTCTGGAAATTTGGTGGCATAGGAGCAATGGGAGCCCTAGGCCCTGAGTGCTGGAATGGGTGCCCTATTGCAATGGCAGGCCCCAGGGCCTGATCCTGCCATGCATGGGCAGCGCTGGAACTCAGTGCCCAATCCTGGTGCATGAGAGCTAGCTGGGGTCCCATAGGGGCCCAGTCTCATCACATGGGCTTCAATCCAGCTCACAAACTGCTCCTGTGCCTGTACTCTGGCCCATGAGGCCAAAAAACTTGAGTACTACTGGTCTAGGGCAATGGGAGCCACAAATTATCCTGCACCTTCCCCAAGTGCCACGCCAGTCTCCTTTCCTGCCCCATCTGCTGCTCTGCTTTCTGCCCTATCTGCCTCTGTGCTGCCTGCCCCATCCCTGTTCTGCCATATTTTGCACACACAGGCTGCCCATGCCACTTGTGGCCCATGTACTGTAGGTTGGCCATCTCTGGGTCAGAGGATCCACAGGGTCTTTCATTCTCCTTCAGAATCTAACATCCAGTTGTTATTGGTTTTTGCCTGGCTACATTTTTTAAATAATCTTGATGAGCACATGGTACCAGAGACCTGCTTGGCCACAGTGCAGCCCTACTGAGGTAAAGTACTGCCCTAGCAGTTTGCCCACATCTCAAGGCTGGTCTTTGTAGCTGTTGCAACTACACTATTAGCTCAGATATGTCTACACAGGCTACAATTACACTATATGCAGCCATGTAGACATCATTTTCCAGCTGTCTCTAGCTCTTGCCTTTTCAACAGCAAAAGTGCCTGGGGACATTAAAAAACCACAGGCTCCTGACTCTTCAAGCAGACATATAAGTACCATATGTGATCTTATGAATACCATTTTACTTGGTCAATGACTTTAAAACTTCCTCTGTTGTTAACAGTTTTATCTGTCTTCTCAATCCACTATATACGCTACACTTGCAGGTGGGAGTGTGGGTGGCTTGGTGACTGTTCTTGTGGTTGCGTTTTGAAATGCTAAAATGGGACTTTTGATGTTAAAAATTGTGTACCGGGCCGAGGGTCTTGGTTCAGCACTGGTTCCTGTCTCTTAGTTTGCTATTGTAACTATAGTTACCGCACTTTCATTAGTGTTAGCATATTCCTCAGCAGTTTCCCTTTGTAGAATTAATGGATGGACTTTCAAATACCAGTAAAATGAAAGTGACCTTTATTGTATTTGCCTCTGACAGTTTTTTTTTTTTTTTTTTTTTTTGGGGG
>NW_005841864.1:1935037-1946612 GCF_000455745.1 Alligator sinensis
GGTGTTTTGTTTTGTTTTGTTTTTTGTGGGGGGAGGAGGGGGAGAAGTTGGTTTACCTTGTTCACCTGTGAATGAAAATGGCCCTCTAGCTTATTCCAGGCTCAGACATCACCTCAGGTACTTGTCCCAGATTACCTTTCCCGGTTTTAACTGTCTAAAATATCTGAACAGCACCTGTTGCTCACCTAAGAAATAACTGATGTCTCTGAATCCTTCCAAGTATGTCAACATGCAGCAATAAACCTTACAAGTTTTATTATCCCCAAATTATTTTCACCCAGCACTAGAAGCACAGGTGTTCCAAAAGCATGTGTTCAGAAAAGCAATACAAGGATTTTAAATCTGGTGACTTTTATTATTGCAGCATTTTGGAGTCCCACTCACAGATTAGGACCCCCGTGGGCTAGGTGCTGTTCACATGGAATAAAAAGACAGTCCCATGCCCTGAAGAGATTACAATATAAGAAACGAGATGATAGATACAGACAAATGAAGGAAGACAAAGAGACGGGGACAAGGAAGCCTGAACGAACATGGCCTCATGGCTACTATCCCTTCTGCTATCATGAAAGTTTATCTCAGCAGAGGCACAGCCTGCCATTTGTCAAGCATGGCACTGGATTATTTCAATGAGAGGAGCTATGTAATTATCCAGTATTTCTGTGCATGATAATGAAAGGAAGAAGAGAATTCCACAATAGCTGTTTTTACCTTAGAGAGAGAACCATTTACAGTGCAAATTTCTTCTGTGAATGACCCTCATCCTATAGCTGCCACAGCATGCCATTAAATGGACTCGCTTAAAAGTGAACTCTATACAAATATGTTGGTTTATTTTTCCTTTTAAAATAACTGATGAGTATTATTCTGAATACTTGTATCCAAAAATAGAGAGCTTCAAAATTGGAAAGATGACACGCATCTTAGCCCTGGTAAACCCAATGAGTTATTCAGAAGCTATTATAGGGTCCATGGGTAGATCCAGGTTTTTTGTAAAGTGGGGGTGCAGAAGCAGCAACCAACACTGTAGGGGTGGCTGCACTCCCATTTCCAGCTTCCCCCCATCCTAGAGTGAGCAGACCATGTTGTAGAAGCAGCAGGTGAGGACTTTTAAAGTCCCTGAATCAGGTAAAAATCACATGCCCCTGCTCTTTGCACCCCTCTCTTCCCCACTGTGTTCAGCAGCACCTTCCCTTCCCTGCCCTCCCCTCCCCTCCCCTCCTGTTTGCTCCCTTCCCCACCCACCACCATTCCTATTGTCTTCAACTGCTCCTGCCCTGCTTCAGCTGGCCTGAGGGACTGGCTGCATGGGGAGCTAGCGAGGAACACCGGGGGGATCAGAGCCTGCAGCTCAGTTGGAGCAAGGCAGGAGTGGTTCTGGAGCTCCTTCTGTCCCCAGGTTGGCAGCCCTGGGCAGGGAAGGAAGGGAGGAGAATAGTGGGAGATGCTACTGAGCACAAAGGGGAAGAGGGGGTAAAATTCTTAGCTGATTTTGGGTGCTTTATAAACATCTGTAGCTGCTGTTTTCTTGGAAGCAGGGTGTGATCACATTAGTGTACTACCTCTGAATCCACACTTAATGGGATTTGTCTAGCCTAGGACTTAAAGGCGAAGCGTTTCACTGTGGATCTGTGTGCAGAAGTTCTGAATGCTCCACCACGGAGAAAGGCTACAGCAGAAGGGGTGGTGGCCACGGGCTATGTTCTGACAGGATTCCTTATCCCTGTCAATGCACTCGATGCCTGGACTTGCAAGTAAGCAAGATGGGCTCAGTGGTAGTAGTGGGCCATGTTGTCATGCTGACAAGCCCTGCAATCTCTGCTGTCACTCATTCATGCCCAGGGGTTTGGTGACCCAGAATCCAGTGGGACAGCAATTGGCAATAGCTCCCAGCCACCTTCCGTCAACATTCTTGGGTGCATTGAGTGTCCAGTTTTTCAGCCAGGAGTATGGTTAGACCTCAGAGTGTCCATGGTGCTCTTCAACTGTTGGCATTAGGAGCACAGGTTCTGCTGGCATGTCAGTGCAGTGTATGCGTCTGCTCATGGCACAGTCTACAGGACCTGTGTAACTATCCTGGATGGGGAGGCAGTGCCCTGGGTGTTTAGTTTACCCACACTACTGCTGGCTGTGCTGTGGGGGTACTGAGGATAAGGCAGAAGGCAGGATGAGAGGGAGCTGGGCAGTCTGGTGCTGCCCATGGCCTGGGAGAAGCATGCTCTGCTCCCCTCTCCCCCTTGTCAGTAAAAGTGACATGATTACTGCGCATGTTGGCCTAGGGCCCCTTACTAGGTGGTTAGATGGCACCTGGAGCAGACTGTGTGGCTTATGGATAAGGCCTGCCAAATCAGCTCCCCTTCCCTTGAAGCCTGCAACTTCTTCCCATTGTAAGCAAAAACACCCTGTCCTGGCACTGTTAACCATTCCAGCCTTCTATGTTCAATTTGCTTGCTTGTTACATCACTGCATTGCAGCTTTGCTTAATTTTGGCCTGATCTTGCAAATGAATCTGTGAGCAAACTCAATTGACCTATTAATGTGAATAAAATTATTCCTTTAGCATAAGGGTTTCTAGGGTCTAGGTCTTAGATAAGTAAGCGCTTTGCAGTAGGAATGGTCTCTTACTTGGGGTTTTTATGATGTCCAGCTCAATGGTTTTCTGAGTTGACTAGAGCCTTTGTCTAACTTCAAATCAAAAAATAATGAATGAACTTGTTATTATCAAGGGTTCTGATGTTGTTATGAGTACTAGTTGTAAAGAAGGATGCAACTTTGTTTAGAACAGAGGAGATATAAGAGTTTGACACAAATATATATTGGTACATCCCCTATCTTTCCCTGCCCTCTCCATTCCTGTGAGGAGAAATGCTTCCAAGAGCAGGATTGTTTATTTTGACGTATGGCCCTTTCACAAAGAATAGAGGAGATATAAAGATGAAGGAACAGCATGACATCCATGTATAAAATTGTCACACACAAGACACTAACTTCTTAAAGAGAAATTTCTGTATGTGTTTTTCCCTTTTCATGCAAAGAAGTTGCTGTTTTATTAAGCTTGCATCTCATTTTATTTGAGTAGCAGAGCAAGTTATGAATAAGGATCATGTGGATTATTTTAAAAGAGATTATAACACTTTGTCTAACAAATACACAGTAGTACAATACTGCATCCGAATAGCCCCAACGTCTCTGAAACAACAATAGTAGTTTTAGAACAAGTTGAAGATTTTTACTGATATCACCTCAGGCACCATTTAGAGTAGCTGTCACCTCTCTTAGGGTCCGATATAGAGTTCATGGAAGATGAGGAGACTCTCTTAGTTGATTCAGAGCTTTGGATCATCCTCATAAAGCCCATTTTAGTTTGCCTTTTGCTCATCAGCTTTCTGGGCTAACTTGTAATTTAATAACTTAACATTTTTTTTTTTTCTCCTTCAGCACTGGGGCTCACTTAATGTCCTATCATTAGGAGTTCAGGACTGCTGATTACTGGAGCAGCTGGTGTTGCTATCTAGGTCAATAGTGCTAAAAAGCATCTATTTTTTTACTTTCTTTTATAGTTTGCATTGCTCTTTCTGGAACCTGATTGAACTCTGGATAATGAGACCTCGCAATAATTTGCTAGAATATGTACTTGGCTCTGAAATCTTAAAGACTCATTGCTGTAAACCAAGTCCCAAGAGCAACAATGTTTTAAGTTTGACAGATGAGCTAACCAGATGAGCCTGGAATAGTAACAGCAACCAGCTGTTCTTTTTGCCCACTAAGCTGATTCAGGTATATAGCAGGCCTTGCTACAGGTTAATTGTTACTGGCTCTTTCCTTTGGGCCAAATTGAAAACTTGATAGTTTACATGGAGACACTTTGCCTGACATCACTTAATACAGAGCTGCTGAATAGCTTTGTAGGCCTGTTCACAGAATGTAATGCTGTAAAATGCCTGGCCATTCATCAGATGGTCTGATAGCACAATCCTATTTTTGTAAATCAGTAAATTCTTTACCCCAGACATTTTACACACTGGTATTTCCTAATTTTCTAAACACCGATTAACTGCATTTTAGCCATACTTCAGAGGTGTGTTTCAGGACTCTTCCCATATTATCAACATGATTTCAAGATGAAACTGAATGCTTATCTTGCTGGGATCCTATGACCCCAGCTGACTTCCTGCCCTTTGGGCAGGGGGCTGGACTCAATGATCTTCCGAGGTCCCTTCCAGCCCTGATGTCTATGAAACATGTATTGCCTTTCTCATTGATCTTATTTCTACCATGACCATATTATGCTAACTATAATTTCTTCCACAAACAATTCTAAGTTTTCTTTAATTTCTGATGCTTCCACTCTCACAAGTATTGATCTGTTCCTTGGGATGGAGTCTGCTAGAGTATTAAACCCCCAAGTACATCAAGAAATAACAATAATGGATTAGTGCTCAATTTACATCTTGGCTGTTGGCCTTAATGGTTGGTTCTTTATTGAACTACCAATATTTTAATTTGGGAGATGGTGTGAACATTTCTTCAGTCTCTCCCTTAACAAACATTTATTTGTAACTAGGGTGCCTTTTTCTGTCTCATTTAACAATTAATAGCAAACAGAAGACCCTGAGCATTACATCTAGACTCACCTTTATATATAAAGTGCTGACACTGGTAATCCCTACTGTACATTTTTAAGTCAAAGCAGCATTTTGGTACTGACCTAGATCATAAGCTTTTCACTGAGGAGTATTCTTGCATCAGAATTATGTTTCTTTGCATTAGGTCAGCTATTGATGGTTCACAGGATGATAAATTTCATAGAAGTCTACTCAAGTGTCAACCAGGCCTTTCACACGGAACACAAATATGGAGAAACTTTGTAGGATTCTGGATCAATGAAAGGCCCACCATGGTAGCTATGATTGGAATAGGCTAGAGTTTCATTCAGCTCCACTAAAATGCATCTAAAATATTCAGTCTCACTATTCTTGATCTGGCATGCTGTAATTTTGTTTTCTTCCTCACTTCTTCAAGGAGTTCAGTATTGGATATATTTTATATCATGGTTTTCTTTTATCTTACCTTATACGATAAATTTATTTCTTAATCTTAAATTATCCTCACCTGCCACAAAGGCGTAAGGCATTGTTTTCTTCTTCATGTGCATCTGTCAAAACAGAACACTCCTTTTCTGCCCCTAACCACTGTCTTTTATACCACTTCTAAAGTTTTCAGACTAGTGGACTGCAGTTAATCCTGAAAATGTCTCTCTGATCAACATACACCTCTATTATCTAAATTTAAATTGATAATGGCATAAGGGAATTCAGGCCTGATGCAATCCGCAGGTTATTTGCCATGGCCTCTGGGTACCACTAGTTCACAGATCATAGTTTGGGAATTACTGTCCTTCACCAGTTTCTTATAGTAGAAAAGTGCCCCTAGTATATTACTTTTTCTGCTTTTGTTGTTCTGTGTTGGGTAGCTTCCTTCTTGGTTCTGACTGGGTCTGCAGCAAGTATATTGCCCATCTGCTCTTATGCCAGTTTCTTGCCTTCTGTCACTTTTCTGAAACGCATGCCTTTTTTTTTCTGTTTGTCTTCAACTCTGTGAGATGACCCTAAAGTTCACCCAGCTCCTTAGCTGTTTCTTGATCTGCATCTTAGTTAATGAGCTCTGAGTGACAAGTTATTTGGACAGATTCCTCTATTGTCAGTTTCAACTCCATCTGTAATTGTGGCGATGCTTCTTTTTTTTGACAGCAATGCCAATTTACAGACACATGTCTAATTTGCTCTTCATTGTCAGCCCTAGATTCTCAGTGTTTGCCAGTTCACACAGGATTCTTTTAGCAAATCGACTAGGTATCGTTTAGTGTTTCAACAATTATAGAGCAAGAAAGCTGTCTTGTTTGTGATGCTGTATCCTGGGATGAAGTACCAATTACCCTTGGGCATATCTAACTATAAGCAGATCTAAGATTTGAAAAGAGGGGTGCAGATGGAATATGGTGAATCACTGTATAACACAGAGAAACAGAGACCCCAGAAGCTCTCTGTTACAGAGAAGCAGTAGCCTAGCCAGGAAGCTCTGCAGGCTAGGCAGGGTACAGCAAATGCAAGCTCCTGGGGCAACAAGCTACTGGGTAATTAGCAGGCACTTGCAGGCGGTCAGCTGACCGGATGTAGGTAGGGCCCTGAGAACATAAGTCCAAGGCTGGGGCTGGCAAGGGAGTCTCTGCCTAGTAGCCACAGGGGAAGGAGCTCCTGCCCAGGAGTGCCACCCAGGGATGCTAGGCCAACCGCTTTGCTGCTTGCAGGAACAGTAAGGCTTGGGGAACTCACAAGGATAGGAGGTATGCTGTATTAGTGATTATAGGTATACACTCTTAAAGGAACAGAGGGCTGTTATCCCTTTATGTTTATGTTGCAGCCCAGGGGCTTGTGTTTATGTTGTGTCTAAACCGGCTTCTTGGGTTGGGACCATAAGGGGCGATTACAGAGATTCCATTAGTGCCCATGGGGCACATGGTAGCCTTGTGCCCTGCCAGGGGCAGGCTCAAGGCCTGAGCTATTTTTGAGCCCAGAGAGGGGTGGAGTACAAGGTTGTAAAGCACACAGGGACCTGGGCCCACTGCTCAACACAAGCGCAGCCACACAGGGGCCCGGTGCCCAGAGGGGATTGAAGCTATTCCCTCAAAGCCAGGTCTGACCCAGTGGGCATAGTGAGATTAAATGGGAGGAGGCCAAAGCCCCAACAGAAGGAACAACATTATAGTAACACCTGTGAGGCATGGGGCATGGTATAGGAGAGTACACAATCAGCCCTTAAGGCTCTGGGTACCCTGCAGGGCACAGCTGCCCAGTGAGGGGTCTGAGGCCCAGCAAGGCTCAGTGATGGGCCCAAGGACCAGTAGGATGCTGGGGACCCTAGTGGGAGTTCATTAGAACCGGGGCCACGCAAAGGTCTGTGGGCAGCCTCCCTATTTATCAGCATACCATTGAGGCATGGCAAGCAAAATGGGAAGGTGCCCTACAGTGGAGCAGGCATTGTCACGGAGCCACTAGGGGGCATGGCTGCCCCTGGAGCCCTGACATATTACAAACGCAACATCTTTTTCTCCATGTAAAAAGAAACTAAAAGCGTTACTAATATGCTAGCAGCCTAGGACTATATTATTCAGTTTAAGATCAAAGCAAAAACAAATATAACTTTATTGGAACGTGCATTAATTTATATCATATATTATATATTAAAAATACAACAAACTAAGCAAAAATAATCAAAAGATGTTCTTTAATTAGTCATGTAGTTATTAAAATTAAATGTACATCTCTTTCAGATTCATAAAACAAAATCAAGCCTTCTTGACCTTTTTGAGAGTTCTTTCAGAACACATCAATAGTAAAATCATTCAAGTGGTTTGTTATAGCACACCCTGCATATATGCTGTTTCATGTTACTGTGTTCAGATCATTTCAGCTATTGTCACATGGCTGAAACGAAACATAGAAATGTTATACTGATTCTTTATTTATCAATAGGTACCTGAGTTTCTCAGTTTCCTCATCCTTAGCGATATCAGAGGAAAAGATCTTCCTAGTTACTCTCATACTGGGAATGTCTGTTTTGTATAAAGGTAACTTGATAATCTTAAATTATTCTTGATATTCTATTAGTCACCTACTAGTAGAATGTTACTTACAGAATTGTAGGGTTGGAAGAAACCCTAAAGGTCATTTAGTCCAACCCCTAACACAGATGCAGTATTTGCTGTTCCTAACCCATTCCAGCTAGATGCCTATTCAGTCTATTCTTGGAAACCTCCAAGCAAGAACATTTTACAACTTCACTAGACAGCTTATTCCACTGTCCCACTATTCTTATTCTTTCAGCTTGCTTTGTTATTTACTCATGACACTGAAATCACAAATGGAGGAAACCAGTGACGATGCAATGGAGACGAAATTAAAAAATTCACAGGGCTTGCTCAGTCATGTTTTCCTCAGAACAGAAATAGTTGCTGTCATGGTAAGATCTAAAGGAACCCGTAACAATGTATATAAGATCAACAGGTGAAACAAATGAAATTCCAGTGAATAATTTAATATTTTATACCGGGAACTAGGTTTTTGTGCCAAAACACTACTTGCTTGCAAAGGTTTCACCAAGACATGTGTATTCTGAAGAGTAAAATGATCTGAAAATGAAATCAGATGCTACCTTGATCAGTTTAAGAGCAGTGCTAATATTGCAAGCTATAGGTCAAATAGTCAGACCTTCAATGCTCCCCTCACCACTCCAGAGTTGGGGAACTTTGTAGGATTGGTGGAATGACTCCTGCCCACTATTTCCACACCACCCAGCTCAGTACTGAACATTGGGTTAGCACCAGGATTGGATGGGCTCCATCAACTACAGTTGACACAATAGCATCTTGAGCTAGTTAACAGGGCTGTGTGAAGCTTTGGTTCACAATTCAATTTGGAGAGGATTCGGCCCGATTTGGAGGCTGATTCTCTGAATCAGAATCGAATTGGGAAAAGCTTAAAATTTTCAGAATTGATTTGGAAAAGATTTTGGAGATTCGGAGGTGGTCTTTCAGGGGAACAGAAGCTGAGAAGAGGGAGGGGGAGCAGTGGGGGAAGGACTGACATCTCTAGCTGGCCAGTGTGACTGTGATCTCTCCCTGAGTCCCCTTCCAATCACAGTGCTCTGGGGGAGGGACATAGAAACATCATATAAGCCTCTGTCTGCAGGCTTTCTGTGCCTTTTGTGAGCTATTTGTGCCTGAGCAACATTGTCTGAAAGGTACTGGACTGGCTTGGCTTCCTAGTCAGTCTCCTACTACTTTTTGCTTTTGGAAAGGATTGGATATAGCTTAGCTTACTAACTAGAATCCCTCTACTTATCCATTTCTTTCAATTTATATTTCTTCTTAGGGTTTTTTTCCAAAACTTTTAAAAAAGAAAGCTGTGTTTTCTCTGGTAGTGGGATCCATCATAGGGAAGCATACAATACACACACTCGCACACATACATCACAGAAGAAGTCAGATATTCATAGAAGAAGAAGAAATTATATATAGTTTTTAATATTATTAGTTATAGTTATTAGTTACATACAGACTAAAACAACAGAGAAGAAGTCAGACTAACACAACATAGAAGTCAGATACTCAGTCATAGAAGAAGAGATTATTTTAGTTACACAACACACAGAACAGTAAACGCAACACAGAAGAAGTCACAGATTCAGATTAACATAACAGAAGTCAGAGTCTCGTAGAAGAAGAGATCAAATTATATATAAGTATTATTATTAATCATACTTACAATCACATTACAAACAACACAGAACTCAGATAAAGATTAACACAACAAGTTAGTGTGTCACAGAAGAAGAAGAGAATAGATATTTTAGGTACGCTACACAACAGCACAGAACAGTAAACAAAACACAACACAGAAGTAGTCAGACACAGTCAGTCATATATCAGAGAAGAAGAAGACATATATTTTATTATTGGTTACATACATAGACACATTTTCCAGCACAGGAAAGATTAATATGAAGTGTACTGGAATGGCAGGTGCCAGGTCTTCTGGCAGGGGAGGGAGAAGGGCTAGAGGGGATTAGGGGGAGAGCTAGAGCTGCAAGTCCATCCCCCCTGCAAACATAGATGCATCCTCTTTCCTGGCATCCATGAATCTTCTGCCAGTAGAAGCAAGTAGGTGGGAGCAGTACCTGTCCCTGCACCTGCACCATCTCCCAGGGTGAGCCTTCCACTGCCAGAGAACCTGGATCTGGAACCAGGGGACCTGAGCACCCTAGCAAAATAAATTCTGTGGGCCAAGGTGAAATTTGACTTTGTGCTCCACACCCTTCAAAGTTCCCCTAGACCCACGTCTCCTTGTCAGGAAGGGACCTCAGAGGAGGTTGTGGAGGCAAGTGGCTCAGCTGAGTCAGCTCCTCCTGCTGTTGTGCCTCTGCCTGCTGAGGAGGGGGGTAAGGCAGGATCCCCACCCTCAACCCAGAAGCGGGGGAGTAGTGTAGTGTTGGGATCATTTTGAGGTGGCAGATGATCCCAAGTTTTCTATCTGCCATCACTGCCAAAGGCAGATCAGCCGGGGCAAGGATGTGTGAATCAAATACTTCCCTATTCGTACAGGCCTACTAGTTATGTAGTATTCCTAGAGATCTTGCCCTGCTGTTTATGCTATGCCGAACGCTTCAAAGAAACTAGTACAAATGGCTATAAATTAAGCCTGGGGTGGGTATAGCAAAGTATAAGTTAATTTTTAAATTTGATACAATGCCTTCCTTAATCAGAAGCTAAAAGTATTACAGAGCATCTGTGACCTACCTAAATGAATGGTATCATTGATCAATTTTCTTTCTAATTTATTTAGTTTACTTTTGTTACAGATGACATTATGAAGTATGATATAGAACAGGTAGACAAACAGGTGGTAGCATAGTTGTTGCTCAGTTATCCCAGTACTGCTATTTGACACAGCCCCAGTCACAGACTGGAACTAACTGTTGCAGAGTTTGTCAGTGAGATTGATAGCATCAGGCATTTTGAAATTGTCCTTGATAAATTATATAAAATCCACATTTCTCCAAAGAAACTACAAAACTACAAGAGTGAGCTTCACATAATTCATACTTTTTTTTACTTGAAGAGATTCTGAGAGCTCAGTGAGTCACATCTAGAGTGACGTCAATTAGATCTTTGAAATAGCTCTGGTGCACTGTACAACTGTATAATTCACATACTCAGATAAGCAAAGTCAGTCAAGAAAGTACAGTCATAGCTTTTTGTCTTGAAGTAACGATTTAATGACAATGTATTTTATATTGAAGGGGCTGGATTTTGAAGTCCTTAGTCGAGCAAAACTTCCAATGACTAGCTATGCTTCTTTTTCAGAATTGTTGTATATCAAGAGTGCTCAAACTTCCAACCCCATGGGTTAAATGAGTGGTACAGGGCCAGATGCAGGCTAGATCCAGTGACCAGTCAGCACATGGGGTTTATCTGTGGGTGTGATTTGGCACGCTATCCTAGCACCCTGTGCCAGAATGCCCCACGTACCTGTGTGGGCCGGGAGCGATCCGGGCCCTTTTTGTGCTCTGCGCGGGCTGTGGCCAGCAGCCCGGGCACGCGGGGTCGGAGAGAACGGGCGACACGCTAGAATTAGGCACGGACGCTTAATGGTTGATTTAAAGATTATTTACTTACACCGAAGATGGTCGCAGTGTAGGCTGGACAGTTTTCCAGGCGCAGCTCCGATTAAATCCTCGTTTGAGGACTACGACAAGCTCGCTCTCTATCCCACAGACTTGTTGAAGCTCCATGGGTCCGTTTATTCTCTCTCCCACGAAGTTTGCTAGGCTCCGTGGGTCCTTTTGTGCACAGGGAAGAGGGATACATGGAGGATTGTGCTCGGTGACGGGGAGAGGCTAGAGGGTGGGTCAGCCCCTGTTGCCTGCTTTAAATGCGCTGGGTCCAATAGGCTCCGCAGCGCTTAGAGATCTTCACAAGACGTGAAGTCTCCTCCTCCTGGTGTTCGTGGAGTCCTCC
>NW_005841864.1:1946674-1949111 GCF_000455745.1 Alligator sinensis
GTGAATAATTTAACGCAAGCCAATAATGGGGCTCGAATTAGAATACAAATGGCGGGAACTCTTTGCACCGAGCATTTCTTAAATGCAAAAAGAAATGCACCATGCAAAGAAAGCTACAAATTGGCGGGAAATTCTCCCTTGCACCGGGGTTCTCCTTTACAGCAGAAAACTCCACCGTGCAAAGAAGCTGCAATTTAGCGGGAAAATAATTTAGCAGTGCCAAAGCACACACAAAACAAAAATCACAACTTTGGGTTGTGACAGTACCACATCATAATAGCATATGGGGATGTGTCGTCTGGTCCATGGGACTCCCCATGGGCCTGGAAACTTGGCCTCAGGGGAGTCGGGGCAGTGTTAATTGCTGCAGTTCTGGGTGCTACAGCAATTATTGCTGTTGCTTCTTCCCTCTGCCAAATTTCCAGATGCACAGGCTGGTTGACACAGCCCTGTGGGCTGGAGGTTGAGCACAACTGATGTATACAAACATTATTCTCAGCTGCTGTAAATGAATATAGCTCTACTGAAGTTGATGAAGCTACCATGGAGAAACAAACCCTATACATATAGCTAGAGCACTGCAGGATTCATTACACTCTCTATTTAATCAGTTAATGGTGGATGGTCATTTTTTTTTCAGTGTTAGAACAGAAAATAAAACACAACATAATGACATTTCAATACATTAAGTGAAACAATGGCATGAAAAATCTAAGTACAGCACCATAGTTTCAAAGCTAGTCCATTTACTATAGGACCTCCATATTTAGCAAAATATCTGACATGCTTGGCTTTTGCTCATCTAATAGCAAACGAACAATGATGGAATTAATCAGAATGGTCTTCTCCAATTGACACAAATGGATGAACTGTGGATGCTGAATTAGATGAATAAGTCCCATAATTTTAAAAGGAACTGAAGGTACAATAAATATGTAGTGCATTTCACAGTATTTTGTGTAAAAGATGTAACAATGATGGCTGTGCACACAAGAGAAAAATCTGTTAATTTGCATGTTGAGTAGTACCAGCCACTATCTTCTATATTCACACATCACATTCCATGTTATGAGGATATAATCTCTGTCACTGATTCACATTAATGCACAAGCACACATTCATTCAATTATTTTTCAGAGAAGATTTATTTAATTAAAATTACTATCTTTTGATCTGCACTAATTTTATTCAGCCA
This sequence comes from Alligator sinensis, assembly GCF_000455745.1. NCBI lineage: Eukaryota > Metazoa > Chordata > Crocodylia > Alligatoridae > Alligator > Alligator sinensis. The sequence continues at coordinate 1,947,870 of NW_005841864.1, forward strand.
AGTGGAGGAGGAAGGGGAAGTAAGCCCACTGCTATTTGTTTAGCCTACCAAAACCTTGGGTCCAGGTGCCATGCAGACTAGAGCACCATGTCCCTGGATATTCCCTACTCTGAGCCAGTACGCAGGGGTGAGCGAAAAAGAGTGAAGAGTACATGAAATCTTGGCCCTGACCCCATTAATCACTGGCGAGAGTAGCTGTCACATTCAAAGGAAGAATCGGCTAACTTGCTTTCAAGGGCTGCAGTAATGTACTTCCTCCTCTCAGGTAAAGTTATTTTCCATGAGCAACAGGGAAGAACAAAGTCTAAGAGGGAAGTGTCTTAGACCCAGTGTTTCCTGAGTCTGCTGTAAGTTAATGGCTTCTTCATTTTGAGATACGGAGAGAGATCAACACAGAAGTAAATGTTAGAAATGTGTGTGTGTGAGGGAGAGAGAGACTTTTTTCTTTTTTACATTTTACATCTTGTGGCAGTGCACAAGATGGGGCTTGTCACTTTAAGGGTTGGAGGCAGGCAACCAGCAAGTGCATGATTAGGATGGCCATGTTAGGACCCAGTTCTTACAGGGTGAGGCAGCAGTTTGCAGCCAGCCACTGAGAGAGAAACATCAGCCTGCTGAGCTATGGCTCAGGAACATCTTGGAGGTAAGGAGCTATGGGGATGGTTTGGAGGCTTCTGATCCTGGGCATCACCAAAACTACACCCTGCCAAGGTAAGAAGGCATGGTGGGACGGCCTGTGGCAGGGCAGTCTCAATTAAATGCCAGGACCGCGAACCTTCCTGGTGAAAGGCAGGTAGGGGTGCCTTAACCCCTGCCCCCACCATCTAGTGGGTAATTGTGAGAGTAGTGGGAGCAAGCTGGGCCAGGCACATTAATAGTGAGACATCTGAGCCAAGTAGGGATGTGAGATCCCAGGGGCCCCAGAGGGGGTAGCTTGTTGGATGTAGTGTAAGGGCTCACTTAGAGTAGGATATAATAAGGGGTGCCTGAAGGACTGAGTGTGTGGGGGTGTGAAGTAGAGCTGCTGAGGGTGGCCTGAAGGGCTGCACCTGGGGTGTACTGAGCATGGCTGTTTGAGCGGCTTGAAGGGTGGTACATGGGCCAACCTCAAGTGTATGTGAAATTAGTTGCCCGGTGAGGGACTTAGGGCAGAAGCAGCTCAGTGTCAGCACAAAGTTACACCACGCAGAGTAGGTGACCTCAAGGGAGCTGAAGTTGCTGCATGGTAGTGCCAGGGAAAGA
>NW_005841864.1:1949142-1962868 GCF_000455745.1 Alligator sinensis
AGGCCCAAAGGGGTTGCTCAAGGGGAGCAAGAGCAGTAGAGTGGCCCAGTGATGGACAGTATGCAAGAAGCCCCTGTGAGGGATGGGGGGGTAGCATGAATGAGTGTGTGAATGAGGCTAACAAAGGACTGAGTTTTTTCCCCAGCCTCAAACCAGGGAGCAATATGGATCTGGATGCCATCTGTGAGGCATGGGCCACAGCCCCTTGGCATCGGGGTAGTATAAGGGCAGCCTCCCACGTAATAAATAATGTTAACATTCAAGTCATGGCAGACAAATCAGGACAGACTGCCCTAGGCAGGTGGGCAGGCCAACTTGTGATCTTGCCTCAAGTTTGCCCCCTGTCACGCATCTTCATTATGAAAATATTAAAAACAGAAGGTAAAAGTTCAAAAACAAGTAGTCCTCCCAGAGCTGAGCATGAAATGCTTGTCAGCAACAAAAAACCTGTATTACAAGAGATTGAATCGCCTTCCACTGCAATACCCTTTCGCGGACTAAAACACATTTAGGACTAGCTGTCTTATCTTTCACCTTGCAGAGCGTCCTGTCAGTGGCCCAGTATGACACCAGTTGGTCTTCATTTTGTTGAAAAGTGTCCAAATGCAAATGGGACATATACCTGGAGCAAAAAGTAGAAGAATTGGAGGGTGTTGTCACAGCTAGCCCCTGCAAGCCAATTTCTGAGGCTATTCAGGGTCACCATCTTGGTCTTTGCCCAGCAGGAAATTGGCCAGCCAGATCAAAGGGCAGTCCATAGACACAGAAATGGCAAAGTGGAGGACAAAGGTGGCTGGGGACTTCTGCACGAGCCCACCACTGTAGATCACCAGTTTTCTTGGTGATGGGTAGCTTGTACAGGGGCACCAGGCCAGGCAGGCTTGCTCTGGTGTTGCTACCACTAGGCACCACCTCCAACTCAGGTCAGAATGGGCAGCAAGCACACAGGCATGATACATTTTAACTATCCACACGTACAGTGCCTTCCCAGACAGGATCTCAAGGCAGATCCCACCAGAGTTTTCACTGGGCAAAGGAGGGACAGCAGGGTACCAGGTCCACCACTCCCATCACTGTCCACAGCTAGATAAATAAGCAGTGATGGGGGAGCTGTCTGTCTAGCAAGCTGTCATCAGGGAGGGCTCATCATGTGTGAAGGTGGTCCTCCAGGGCAGCAAGTGTGTTCATGGGGAGATCAGCTTTCATTTGGATACAAGAGATACAAAACAATATAGACAGAGGGTGCTGACAGAAGTGATGCTTGGTCACACAATTGGCCCCCTGAAAGTGCTCTATAGCTATGCCCTGACAGAAGTGCATGGCTATGGAGCACTTTAAAAGTAACCGATCACTTGTCACTTTTAAAGTGCTCAGCAGTGCTTCTGAGTAATCCTTATTACATGAGGGTTCAGAAGAAAGTACTCCAAAGCAGAGTGCCTTCATTAACTTCAGTCAGTCCCTGGCTGGGACCAGGGCTCAGCTGATGCAACACAGCCCCACCCCAGTGCTGTCTTCAGGATGGGAGGGTGGGAAAGGGAGTGGAGGGAGCTCAGTCTGGAGTTTGCCCAGCCTGTGTCTTTATGACAACTGGAATGTTGGTAGTTGCATTGTCTTTATTGATGTAATCATTGTACTTCTATTTCAGTGATTCAGAACTTTTTTAGACTCAAGGCACCCCTTTTCAAGACCTTGGAAAATTCCAGCTCTCAGCTTTCACTTCCTTTTTGACAATGGAAAAATAACAAAACAGTTCTTTTGCAAGTCAAAATGTTTTTGACACTGGATTCCTACTTGAAATCTCTGGGTTTATCTTATGAATTATGTATAGGCATTTGCACATCTAATGTTGCTAATATTAGGTGGAATCCTATACTCTCAAAAAGAGCTCACTGTACCCCAGGATGCCGCACCACATGTTGACAATCTCTGTTGTATTTCAAGTCCACTTTCTGTTCCTCTGTAGTTAGAAGTTGTTTTTAAAAAAATTGTAGAATGAATCCAAACAACATTACTGTTGAGCTGCCCTTGCACATACAAATTAGTGCAACAAATTGCTTCAGCAGTACTTGGAAGTGAGGATTAGCAAAGTAGGGCAAGGCCAAAGCCAAACCCAAGGCAAGTATGGCCAGGTGATTAACAATTACAGAGCTGTTATTCGTCCCTATTTTAACTGGACTGTCTCAATTGCTGATTTTGAATCCTTGTAGGAACAGCATCTGTTCTTATTTTCAGTTTTAATTGGGGATTTTGGACAAAATAGTTTTCTCATTACCAGACTCCCTGAAGCCCCAGCTTCAGCTGCTTCTCAGCCCAATTTTCAGGGGTTTCTCTCCTCTCCCCATCCCAGCCTGATGCTGCTCCTTTCTGGTTTCTCAGGAGCTTCTCAGAAGCTCTGGGTCTAGTGATCTAGTCAGCAGCCTCATTCCCAAATTGCCACGTTTCTCCTCTGGCTCCCCAGTGCTACTGTGTGTGGTTGCTGCCACTGTCACTGCCCTTTCCTGGCTTCTCAAGAGCTTCCTTACTCTGCTGTTCTGGGCTCACCCAGCCAGGTCCCAAACTGTCATGTCTCTCTTTTTGGCTGCAGGAGCAAAGGTTGTCTGCAACAGTCCAAGTAAGAAACAGGAAAAGGACTATTCTTTCAGGGACAAGTACCTCTCAGAGTCTGAATTCACAGTCTGTCTTGCAAAACATAATGATACAAGAATGGTTCAATACATCACATGTCTAAAGTCATTTTCTGTTAAAAGAGAAGGCACTGGCACTGAGAAAACACATGGATACACAGTAAGATCAATTGTCAATAAGGCTGAAGAAAGCTAGTAGTAATGTAGCTAAATATTCCAGACTCAACAACACTTCTGAGAAGACTACTGTCATTGCCGCTGTACCCACTTATGCATGCCATACAGTTATGCATCATCACAGCTATTCATTTCTTGCCTGTGAGATGAAGCTGACTGCTTAAATACTTTCAGACTCAAAGCTGAGGGAAAAAAATTATTTGCAGGGGGACAAAATCTGAGACCGTTGTGGAAAATGTTTTGGCACCCTATTCAGCTGAGTTACTGTTAAATGATCTTACAGGCAAAAAGTCACATTGTGTAGCCACTGACACTTCAAGTAAAAGCAATATTAAATATTACCTATTAGTTATATAGTATTTTCACCATCCATTGCTTTTGGAAAAGGTTGGCTTGAATTTTACAAAGCTTGTGTAAGAATGGCAGTGCTATAAGTCAATTAAATACATTCAATTTTTGAGTGACAGTGGCTTGATCTCTCCCCTCCCTTGTCTTTTGTATTCTAATTTCTCTCTCCTCCTTATGCCTTGCTTTCTACATACCTTTTCACAGCATCTGATGAAGTAAACTTTTGTTTATGAAAGCTTGTGTTCTCTCTCCCTATATATGCACTTAATCAAAAAAGTGCTTATCTACCCTGGCTTTTGAATATGGAAAACATAGTGTCCTTTGTTGACAAAAGATATTTTCATTATAGGAAAAATAATTCTGTACTTTGTAATTTAAAAGTATTGCAGTTTAATTTACTGCATGCAAACAGTAATACCCATGTGCGGCATACCACACTTAATCAGGTATGTAAGCAAACGAAGTATGAGGTGGAAAGTTTGACCATGAAAATTTATAACAAGGTTTCAGACTTTGCTAAGAAGGTGAAAGAATTCCAAGCTTTCTTCCAGGAGAAAGTACACCATTATCTTCTGCAACATATTCCAGGGAGGTGTCTGTCACTTCAAACAACTATCAAAAGGCTTTTGAAATGCTGGAAAGCTGTGAAAATGTACTTCATTTCACAAGGGCAAGAAAATACCCACCCACTGATATAGGACTTCACCAGTGACCAAGAATAAGAGTTGACAAGTGAGAAACATCTCCTTCCTGAATGCTATTTGTACTTTGTGCAGAGTTTTAGGAATGTTTATCACAAAGGAATCAAAGCACTTGAAAGTGATGCAACTTGGGCCACAGATGTACATGAAGTGATGGAAGCCAAGAGACTATTTGAAGAACAGGCTGTGTGACAACTTCTTTGGTGTTACAGTGAATCGGAATTTAACAAAGTTGCCTATTGTGTTTCAAACTGCATTTGAATCTGATGCCCTGTGTGTGCAGAAGTGGAGCACTGAATACTCAGAGAAATGGTTCCCCTTTTAAACAAAGAGTACAGAGTTCATACTCGACTTCTATTTGAAGACCCCATAGACTGTGTCAAATTTGTAAATGTAGCAGACCTGGATGAAGAAGCATTGTACATGAATTTTTGTGTGCTTTATTGAAGTAATTCTAAAGCTCCAGGATACAAAACAAGGGGAATAAAAGTGAGTCATTTTTTTTTCTCCAATTGCTCTTCTGAAGATAGTGGAGCATGTACTAACTGTGCTTGTGTGCTATCCTCCAATGGAAAGAGTATTCTCTATGATGAAGAATATGTGGATGGATGAAAGAAACAGAATGAGAGCTGCCTGTGTTAAGGGTCAACTAGGTATTCAAGCCAACGTCAAGAAATGCAGTGAGTTCCATGAATTCATCTTTAGAAATACCTTTTGACAGCGTTGTATCCATGATACAAAACTGTGCTTTAGGAGGCAAAAATAACAATGAATTATGTACTGTTGTTATTGGGCTGGGTACTCATTATCATGTCTTATCAACATGCCTTTTGTTTCTCTACCTTAGGAAACAAAAGTGCAATACCAGGGACTTGTGAAGTGTTCCAGTGCTTGAGTTGTAAGTGCCCTAATGTGTGGTGGGATTCGCTATGCTCAGGCACTTACCTCCAACATGCTGGCTTTCATGAATCTGATTCTGAGTGAGGAGTCACCTAAGTTGGCTGGTGGGAAATACCAAGGAGTGAAGTCAGGGTGACCCATCTTGGACTTAAATGCTAGTCTCCACATGGGTCATAACCTGAAACCGTCTCCTGCCTACGTGGTTTTTTTTATCAAAACCTGAGAGGGGTTATTTTGGGGATGGTCCCAACAGTTTCCTTTTTAACCAGTTTGTAGCAGTTTAGGCATCACCCAGAACATTTTCTATGTATTCCTCTGGCTGCCCTGACCATCAGGATAGCATATTCTGGTATGGGAACTCTCACATTTTCTTCTACTAGAGCTCTTCTACTTAGTCCCTGCAAACTGAACGTTCACTGGGCTACTGAGGGAATGAGAGTGACCCTAGACTGATGCTCACAATACTAAGGGAGAAAGGGGGCGTTCAGATTTCATTACTCCAATGAATGAAGTACATACAAAGTGGAATAGTTTCAGCAGAGGGACTGAAACGATCACATCACAGACTATCCTGTAGTTTGGTCATTAGGGTATTATTTATTTGCAGACAAGGAGATGTGGTGCTAATCTTCTCAGGCAAAAGAGAGATTAGAACCTGGATCTTCCACATCCTGGGTGAGTGCCTCAATCACTGGGATAGTGGATGAAAGGAGGCTGCCTCTGCCAACTCTCTGCTGTGTGATTAGGTATGCTCTGAACATGCTTACCATGTCCCCCTAGATGACATTGGTGAAAGAATAACGTTTTAATGAAATTTACTGACAGGATTTAGATAAGAGAGAGGCATCTAACTGTTCAGCAATGTCATGAATTTGTCCATACCCTGAAACAAAGAACTTTAGTACCAAGATTACTTTTATCCCTATACAGTTAGGTGTGCATGGGGGTGTGTGTGTGTGTGTGCAAATACCAATAGCACTTAAACATTGCATCCAATATGTTTGTGTCTTCTGGGTTACATAAGCATGTCTAAGCCCATTTGAGAATCTAGCCTTTTGTTATTTCCCCTATGGATCCAAAGAACTGCCTGTACTATGGTAGGCTTTAGAGTGGACAGTGAGTGTATTTCTTCAAAAGTGATGTCAGCAAGCTTTCAGGAGTGTCCTTAGATGCTGTACATCTTTCAGTGTCATAGTGGACATGAGTCCAAATCACAGGAGTTGCCCATTTTTGTTAATGCTCCTAGGGTGCATTTGTATTGAAATGGAGGTATGATTGCAACACACATACCAGAGTTGGTTTTAATCTTTCTGCTGCTGGTACCAGACACACAGGCCAAAGCAATGGCAGTACAAGTTTCAGCGTGGGATGTACACTTCTAAGTAATAGCTATGGTGGCTCAGTTATGCTGAAACTTATGCTACCACAGCTTTGTTGCTATTGGTACCAGAGCTCCTGGTCCTGGTAGCTAAACTAAAGCTACCTCAGGTATGTTCAAGCATGCTGCAAACGCACCTCTGACTGCAGTGTAGATAAACCCTTAGCCTATCTTCATTCATGGATTCTGGGGTGAGAGGGAGGAGATGTATAATGTATCCTCATTTCTGTGTACAGAGGCAGCTGCCCAGAGAGAACTTCTGAATGGTGGTGATCTTCTATCAAAAATCATTAACATTCTCTAACTTGATCTGGAGCTGGTTTGTGGGATAGAATGGATACCATCTGGGTTGACAATGCAGTTTACACTCTGGAGAAACTATACAGGATAAGATGTAACTGCTGGCAAAGAAGAAGGATCATTTAAACTGAAGCAAATAATTTTGGGAAAGCCTTGTGGTTGCTGCTGCTATCTGGTTTGCATTCAAGGACACCCTTAATTTCTAGGAAAGTTGTTTCCTGGGCCACATTTTAAATGGTTCTGTTAACAGCTGGTGGCATGTTGCTCCCTGGGGTTACTCAGCTGGTCCTGGATTGTGACATTTGGTGACTGTATATTTTTAGGTGATAGTAGCAAATAGTTGCGCTGGCCACTTTCCAGTGCATTTTTAGCTCAACATTTGCCTTTGCAAGCTTTCCTGCAAACAAAAGATAGATCAGGGCTGTGCACTTTTTCAAATGAATTGTAGACTTGCATGCCAAGTAAAAGGCTTTTCAAAGGATTAAAGTGGCAGATGCATATACCAGGGATGAATTGTACTCTACTGTTTATATGTTTCCCTGACTACTTCTGGAGTTAGTAGTAGTCAGTCTGCTCTATACTTTACCACCCAGAAAAGACATAGGTATGCTGACAGCAAAAAAATAAAATAAAATCTGAAACTCAAAATTCTGACCCAGAAACATAAATTTAATTATTCTAACATGCTTAGCTTTGAATTCAAAGGTTAACAGTTGAAAGAAAGTCCATCATATCCATTTTATATTGTTTAAAATCCATTTGCTTCAAACTTCTCTTCTTTATCTCAGTGATATACCAGCATACTCAGAAATTATGGGTATAATCACATAAATGATTTATCGTGGGATAAAAAGGGGTGAGGTTTTACTGTGTATCAGCTGCTCCATGGTAACTGCCTCTGTGCATGTTCTTACTCTGCAGACTAAAATCTTAGGGGCAGCTAAACCAAAGTAGCTTACCCTCCTTGCGCTGACAGCTATGCTACCACAGTTTAACTTCCTCTAAATATATGTAGGGTAAGAACATACACAGAACAGTTACCTGGAGCAGCTGATTCACAGTGAAGTCTTGTGCATTTTATCTGCCAGTAAGATGTCTGCATGTCCGTGAGCTACAACTATAAATGTTTATATATGTAAATGGAATGATGATGTCTGTTTGCTCCTCAAGTGTTATATTTTTAACCCTACATAGTTCCACTGTGTGGCACATCTAGAATCTGGCTCCAGAGACCAACGAGGGGGGGACCTAATAGACAACATTGTGCTGGAAGAGTACCCGCAGATCCTCCCAGCTCTAGTTTTGAGCTAGGTCTATGTCCCTGATGAGTGTGTATATATATGTGTATGTATAATATATAATAGCAGCTACAGTGATGGCGAAGAGGTTCCTGGAGACTGAGGTGCCCAGGACTGAAAAACAGCCCCATAAAAGGGAAATCCAACCACAAATAAAGTTACTTATCTGCCCATTTCAGCAATTTATCAAAATGTTAATATATTCTGTTCCTGCTTTCCAAGAATTTCATAATCTTTCCCAGCTTTTCACCTGAATTTGAATTTTTGAATGTATACAACCTGATGAGCATGACTTTCTCTTCTATCATCTAGAATGACTGTTAATGAAACAATGATCTGGAATGGATCCTTTAGGATCCTATTCAATGCATCCTTCCAATTTTATAATGAATTAATTGAATTATCAATAATTACTCTGTTTTTAATTGTGTTCCAATTTTATATCCAATTTTTAATAATCACATTGAATACACATCATTACCCTACAATGGAATGTTATTTCCAGTATAAAGGCCATTGCATAGCTTTTATCAAAGAAATATTATGGTATGACTTATATTTATCAAATCCATGTTGACTGTTAGTAACTGTTTCATTATCTGATCTATCAATATATCACATATGTTACTGGTGTATACCTTCCTGAGTGAGATAAGATTCTTTGGGCTGTGTTATGCAGAAAGTCAGACTACATGATCATCATGGTTCCTTATAGCCTTGAAATTTATGAATTTACAGCATAATGGAATGTTTCAGTTACTGGGATGCCAAGAAGTCCTCTAAACCCCTTAAAAATGACAGCCTGTGATTGTGACATCTACTAATTCCTTTATTGTTCTACCCTAAATTTTATTGGGAGCTACTGAATCTGTCAAAACCAACTCTTAGGAGCTATCCAAGATGATAAACTGCTTCATCATCAGTACTAAGTGCCTATAGCACACAATAGGACCCAGCAATAAGCACTATAAAGAACAGTTGTCCTAGTTCACAGAATTATATGAATTTGAGAAAGCCACTTCAAAACACAGCCTGCACACCCTCTTAGAGGTAAGCATACTCATACTTACAGATGGATTGGCTATCCTAAAGGAGCCTTGATCTGAAATCATAGAAAATTAGGGCTGGAAGGGACCTCAGGAGGTCATCTAATACAATTTCCTGCTCAAAGCAGTACCATCCCCAACTATGTCATCCCAGCCAAGGCTTTCTTTAGCCAGTTCTTAAAAATCTCTTGAGGATGGAGATTCCACAACTTCTCTGGGTAACCTGTTCTAGTGCTTTACTACCCTCCTTGTAAGAGAGTTTTTCCTTATCTAACCTAAACTTCCCTTGCAGCAACTTGAGACCATTGCTCATCTGCCACCTCTGAGAACAGACTAGCTCCATCCTCTTTGTAACCACCCTTCAGGTAGTTGAAGGCTGCTATTAAATCTAAGAATCCAGTCATGCCTTTCTTAGTTCATGAAAGTAAGTTGTCAGTAACTTAAGAAACAGAAATAGAAAGACTGAGATGATTCATTCAGAGGAGGATTCTTCCCTTCTTCCCTCAGCTATGTAATAGCACAGCCAATACTGAAGAAACACGCCCTCAGCACACTGTTTCTAGCCAACTACCATCCAGTATCAAACCTTCTATTCTTGAGCAAGCTCATAGAGAAGATAGACAAAATCTAACTACAAGCTCATCTACCTACAGCTAATACTCTAGACCCAGTACAGTCTAGATGCATGTAAAGATTACAGGTTCAAAAACACTTAAGGAGTACTGATGGATGATCTATTGTTTCATCATCCTGGATCTCTCTGCAGCATTTAAGAACGTTGATCCCAAGTATTTCTGTTTTCCATGAGAATGGTGTAGGGGAATGCACTGAAATGGTTTAAGTCCTTCCAGGCAAGACTCATTCAGAAAATAATGATGGGAAAATGTACCTTTACCTCTAAGGCCCTGACTTGAGCAGTCCTAGGAGATTAATTTTTTTTCTCTAGTCCTCATTATCTACATGTAGCCAACAGCTGAGCAAGGAAAAAGACATGGACTCCGGGGCTGTGTTCAGATGAGCACAGATGTGTGACATATAGTGTCGCAAAACCGGCTGTAGCACCACACATTGTACATGCAGGTGTTCCCCATGCTGCTACCTTACGGTGTGGGGGGCGGTTGACCCAGGAGATCCCGGGGTCAAAAATACTCATGCCAAAAAAAAAGGGGTGGTGCACATGGCGGCAGCGCACATTGCCCAAAACTGGAGCCTGGCCAGCTAGAGTCGCGCTCTGGCTTCTAGCCAGGCTCCCAGCTGCAGGAGCGCCGTGGCTGCAACTCCCTGAGGCCCCCAGGGACCCAGATAAGGCTTCTGGGGCCAGCACAGTTACTGGCCCCAGCCTCCCCTACCACACTCAGGGTAACAAGGTGTGCTGATGCTACTTGTCCCTGGGGAAACAAATGTCCATGCTCATTTGGACATGACCCAGAATGGCAAACTGCAGAATACACATTGTCCTTTCAAGACATTGGACCATTCCACTACCCCTAAGGTACCCGGTGTTTACAAGAGGGCAGCTCAGGGATGAAAAACAGTTGATGAAGAGGTGAGTCCAGGCAAGAGAGATATAATGCTAGTGGGGAAAAGAAAGTACTTTGAAGAGTTTACATCCATGATGCAGTGACTTTTTTTGTTGAAATCAGTCGATTCAGACTGTAGTTTAGAACTGTTTCTGAATTCCTTACTAAACTTTTGTAGAGCAGCATCCAAGAGTAATAACATCTAATATCTCAGGTTAGCTAAATGATTCTATCCTATCTCGGCAGAAGATGATCTGACTTCAGGTATTCATATATTTTTCATCTCTACTGTGGTCCATGAATAGCAGGTGCCCCTGGCAGCTGGGGGGGCATGGCTGCACTGGCGGCTGCGGGAGCCCAGCAGCAGTGAGCAGGGAGCTCCCGCAGATGCTGTCGGCACTGTCCGGAGGGGGGAGGGGCTGGCAAGCTCCGACCATGGGTCGGCAACCACCCACAGATGCCGCCGGCAGCGTCAGCAGTGGCCAGGGGTGATCAGGAATGGCAAGTGGGGTGGCAAGTGGCAACCACAGGCGCCACCGCCACTTTTTGCAGGGGGTGCACTGCCATGTGCAGGGGGTGCACATGCACTGATGTGCACCCCCTATGTGTCACCCCTGCTGTGGCCTACAGCAATATGATATACCTGGCCATGAAAGTAACAGCCTTTGTGGAACCCCAAGTAGTACAGAATGCTGTGAGAACATTACATCTGTCCTGCTCTCTCTGTACTGTCTTCCCATAGGATATCAAGGCAAGTCTAGGGTCTTAGTCGTATCTTCAGGGTATACAATTGTCAGGGTCCAGCATACATATAAGGGTGGAGCTGCATGTAACAATTGATCCATTCCCAAATGTCATCACATAGGAACCACTTTACAATTGTGTACTATGGCTCTGACTCAAGAAGTGTGAGTGAGCACCCAGCCTAGCATGCCTCACAGTAGGCAAATACAAGGGAGTGGTTGTACCCATGCTCTTGGAATCCTGGGGATGGGGTCAAGTAGAAAGTTATGATGTGGATGGTTAGAAAGGTAACTTATATTGAACAAGCAGTACAAAAGGGTAAAAAGAGGGGCAGTAGGGTTCTGGCAGCATATCAGAGTGGTCAGATGCAGCAGTGGGGCAAGAGGGGTGAGGATTGATGCAGTGTGGGATGCCTGGAAGGCCAACCAGACCCATGTCACCAAATACTTGGTATCCACACATAACACTGAACCAGTTCAAAATAGTACTTGATTTTCTTGGTGTATTTTTGAACCATTCTGGTCAGCTTTAAGCTAATTTAACAGGCTTGTATGTCTGTCTGTTTCAGGTTTCAACTGCATTTAAACCTTTCTAAGTGTTGTGTGTGTTCATGCCCTAGAAGACCACCCAAAGCCCTCAGAGGAAGATCATATTTAACAAATAGGCTCCTTAGGCGCTGTGGAATTTCCTGCAACAAAGAGAAAGATTGTCTGTGGAGGAGGTTTCTTTCAGGTCAATCTGAGACTGAGGAACAAACTCCTTAAGAACTATCACAAGCTTTACCACCTTCTTTTCTAAGTGCAAAGAGCATCTCTTTGACCTTACCTCCTCTAATATACACACACAGAGAAGCACATGTGTTTGAAGAAACCTCAAATTAAACCTCACCAAAAGACAACACAGCTGTACATCCAATTTTCCCTCCTCCCAGCCTCCACAAGGGGAAAAGAGAAAGAATGAACCACATGTAACATATGTTAGTCACGTCACTTAATACACTGCTAGAAAGCTGGCGGATAGTATAGTGACACGGGTGATATATCCTAAGAAATAGAATAAGATTCTCTATCTCATCCTTTCTGTCTTTGATTTGCCCAACCTTTTTCCCCACAATCACTCTTTTTCACACACGTGCACAGACTCACTCTTGTCTCTCCCCTACATTCTCCCATTTTTTCATATCTGTCTGGATTTCAGGCAGAAGGGATTTATGGATGGGAAAGGTGCAAAGGTGGGTGGTTGTGGGGCAGGAAATAGGCTAGGCCGTACAGGAAATGAATATCAATAAAATCCTGAATGCAGCATGTATTGGTGGGAAGTGAAGCAAACAGCCTAGCTGGTAAGGTGATATAGTGATCAGGGCCTAGCAAACAGGCTGGCTGGTTTCAAGGTGGATGTGCATCAAGGAAATAAGGTGAGTGAGTAACAGACAAAAAGGTAAATGAGGAAAAAGACAGTAATACTGGGTAAAAGGCATGGAAATTGAATGAGTGTCAGGATGGGTTGGTCTGCACTGGGATAGATGGGCTCCAGTTGAAGCAAGCAGGTAACAGAGGCAGATGATCAGGTTTCAGGAGTCATTTCTCTTGAGAGTAGGAGAAGCTAAAAGGTACCTTTTCCCCTAGAAAAGGCTTAAAAAGGGGGAATATCTTGAAAGACCCTACAGTTAATGCCATGGCCCCTGAAACTCCCCTCATAGAGGGATTGTTCCTTCTACAGCAATTGTAATACCAACAGAAGCCCTGCACCCTGTACAGGGGGTGGGAGGGAGGGAGGAATGTCTCCTTTTTCACATTTGGCAGGGATTCTTTTGATTATATTGTAATCCTCTTTTCTAGACCAGGTTCAAACATACCTACAGGCTGGATCTGGCCTATGGAAGTGGGTCATCCAGCCCACAAAGCTTTGTGCAGACTGGACCACCCATCTTGGTGGGACAGTTTCAGTCCATGGAACTCATTACCACACCTGCCAGAGCCCCTGTAGTGGCAGTTTATTCCTGCAGCTGCCAGACCTGCTGTTTCAGCACAGCTCAGGAACCCAGAGAGTTAGTACCACTAATCCCCCTGCCCCCATTTATCAAGTGTTGAAATGGGGGGTTTAGTTTCCTGACAACTACAATCAGCAGCAAGGGTAAAAAGGGGTAAAGTAGCAGTGGCACTCCCTGGGTTCCTGATCCATTGTAAAACAGTAGCTTTAGCAGCTATGGGGATTAATTAGAATGACCATATTAACCTGAAGAAAATCGGGGACAGTGCTCCCCTTCCTTCCCTCCCCTCCCAGCCAATCTCCTCCGTCTCCCACTTCCTCCACCCCTGCTGATCCCTGCCCAGCCTGCCCCTCACCTCCAGCTGTTGCTCAAGCGGAGCAGGTCTGGGCAGTGCAGGCAGGGAGGCACCAATCTGGGACTTCTATTTCCATTTTCATCAACCAGTAGGGATGCCAGGATGGCCTATGAAATCTGGGACGCTTGGCCAGACCAGGGTGTGTAGTCACTTGGGCTTTGTGAAATTTTGCTAGCAGTTTCATTTCAAGGCTGTTTTGACTTGTTTCGAGCTACAAACAGCAAAATCGAAGCAAAACAGAGAGCTTTGAGACAGCCTCAAAATGAAATGAAGCAAGTCAAAACGTTTCAAAATTTTCAAAACGTTTTGAGTTTAGAAGCTCAAGCTGGACTTTCCTGTAGGGAA
>NW_005841864.1:1962878-1967220 GCF_000455745.1 Alligator sinensis
AGAAACTAAAGTAAGGAGAGGGAGGGGGAAGAGGGGAAAAGGAGGGGTGATCTCATTATTGACCGTGTAGCTGGCCAGTGATGCCATCCTTTCCTGAGGTCCCTTCCAATCCCAGTGCTCTGGGGGAGGGATGGAAAAACTGCATAAAAGGCATCATTGTTTGAACTACCCTTCTTTCTGCCTTGGTGTCAGTTGAGTGAGGGTGCACCTTAACACACACACAATGTCACCCACCCATGTCACGAGTTTTGCCTGTCAGCAGCTAGAGGTGCAGGGCCCCAGAACCCAGACTCCCCCTGCACCTATTTCCTTGACAGCTGGCAGGCTTCGTGGCCACAGCAGGGCCTAGCAGGCCTGCAGTTTTCACCCCCCTGTGCCCCAAGACAGACAGTCTCACAAGCACTCATGTCACGAGTTTTGCCTGTCAGCAGCCAGAGGTGCAGGACCCCAGAACCCAGAAGCCCCTGCACCTGTCTCCTTGAAAGCTAGCAGGCTTTGTGGCCTCAGCAGGGGCTAGCAAGCCTGCAGCTGTCACCCTGCTGCACCTTAACATGCACAGTGTCACCCACGTCACAAGTTTTGCTTGTTAGCAGCTTGAGGTGCAGTTTCCCCCAAACCCATGCATCTGTCTCCTTGAAACTTGGTAGGCTTCATTGCCTCAGCAGGGGCTAGCATGCCTGCAGTTTTGACCCCACTGTGGCTTAACATGTACACGTGATGAGTTTTTTGCTTTCAAGACTTTGAGGAGTAGTGTCCCTAAAACCCCTACACCTATCTCCGTGAAACTTATCAGGCTTCATGCCCTCTGTAGGGGCTACCATTTCCACAAGTTTCATCCAAATCAGGCCAGAAATGACAAAGTTATAGGCTGTTTTGAGCTTCCCAATTATAGCCTATGGGCGAAACAGCAAAACAGCAAAACTATTTCGACGAAATGAAACAGAACAGCAGTTTCAAATAGAAACGAAATTCAAAAAGGAAATGCTGTTCCATTGAAACACACGTCAAAAGGGAACGATGCTGTTTTGCACAGCCCTAATAGTCACCCTAGCATTAATGCCACTGCTCATTCATGTCCAGTCTGGAGAAATCTCCACCATCTGTATCTGGTCCAGGGTGAACCCCGTGGTCCAGATTCATCCCTTGGACCAGAGGAGTTTAACTACCCTGAGCTAGATGGAGCAGAGCTATTAATGTTTTACCTTTGTTGGACTGGGAGAGGCAAAGCTCTTAGCAGGATTGGAGAGAGCAGAGATATTTTGGTGATGGAGGAGGGTTTACCTACATAAGTAGGTTAAGAAAACAGAGCAGAGAAAAGGGCCTGAGGTTGAGGGGCACAGGGTGAAATTAAAGCCGAAAGAGATAGGCCTTGGAAAAACAGGGGGTTTTTTAGCACAGGGTGGAAAACAGCCTGTACTTTGGGGAGCGTGTGGAGTGGACTGGAAAGTGGTAGCAAGAAACTGTTTTTGGGAAACAAGGGTATGGAGAGAATAGAACTAAGGCAGGGAAGGGCTCATGGAGTAGAAGGCCCTCAGCTTAGAAACCAAGAATAGATGGTGTGTGGTATCAGGATGCTTTTCAAGAGCCAGGTTCTGAGCCAGGTCAGGTCACTGGGATATTGGTGAAGAAGGGGTTCTGGGGAGGCTGAAGAAATCTTGCTTGCTTTGGTATTGGTAGAGGCAGGAAAGGAGTTGGTTGGCCTGCCACAGGTACTCAGTTGTTGCACTCTCCTCTCAGAAGAGAAATGGGTGTAGAGGTTAAATGAGCTGATGCAACTGTATTGGACCACACTACTGAAAGGCTGGGGCATTGGTAGCTCAACTTAGAAGCAGCAGGTGCAGTAGCACCAGTGACCATATTTTTCCAGGTCTGAAGTAAAACTGAATAAACCTGCGTGGCTTAGGCAGCCAGAATATTTTTGGTAACTGGAATCTGGTGCCCAACCTGCTGTCCACAGGCCTCAGTGTAAGTAGTAAATGGCCTAGAAACACGTAAGAAGAATGTGTCTAGAGTCTAAGCTGCATATAATGAACTTGTATTGCAATCATAAAATTGTCCAACATATAACACAGGCAATTAACTCTTCAAGTCCATCTCCACCAGAGTCACTGATGCTGTGCCAGCTACAACCCTGAAACTGAAGGGGTCCTGCCAATTTTAGGGGTCTTATTAGAGGCAAGAAGCTCCGAATAACAGTGGAGTCCTAATGAGGTAAGAATGGCTGAGCACAGGCTCTAGCTAACCATGTAGCCAGTGTTAATGAAGTACAAAAAGCTGAGAGGTACAAAAATCCCACAAAATGCTGGGCATGTTTAGATCAGTTAAATGATGCCATTAATACTGAAATCAATGGGATATGGCAAATAGCTGTTATTTGCATAATTTAAATGACTACCTACCTTACCTGCAGGTGTCATAAATAGTGTATATTGTATATAGAAGCATTATGCAAATAATCAGTGCTACAGGAAAACCAAACCCCCCTGCAATACAATGGCCAAAAGAGCTAATATGATTCTGGGTATATTAATAGTGGACTAGGAAGATGACTTGGCCACTCAACATGATATTAGTGAGGCCAATCTGTAATGCTACGTACAGTTCTAGTATCTGCATTTTAAAAAAGCTCGTTCCAAAGCTGGAAAGATTCCAAGAAGACTTCAGACTGTACAGGTGCAGCAGAACCAGGCAATTGCTCCTTAAGCTCTGGCTGTGGATGCTCCTGACTGCCCATGTTACCTGCAACACTTCCTCAAACCCTAATTCCCAGCTCTGAGATCAGGGTCTATTCTGGAGGCCTTCCTTATACTGCAATCCAAATGGCTGTTAACTTGCCGTCTCCTTTGTAAATCACTGAACTGGAAGCCACGGTCTTTTGCCTCCCAGTAAAGCACTGTAAGCCTCTTGATTTTCTCATGCGGTGGAGGTCCCCTTTGGGACCTCTCCCATACTACCCAACCAGCCTTGGGCAGATCTAGGATTTTAAAAAGCGGGTGCAGATGGTGTGCTGCATCATCACATGTAGCATGACACATTGTCTCCAGTTAAAGATAAACTAGAAGGTTATTAATATGCTAGGGGGGCTAGTCCTATATTATTCAGTTTAAGATCAAAGCAAAAACAAATACAGCTTCATTGGAATGGGTACTCATTTGCTAGATTATCGATTAAATTTAAAAAACACAGGAAACTAAGCACACAGAAAAAAGGTCACAGTAGTGAAAAGGTATTGTTTCATTAGTCCTGTAATCATCATAGTTAGATGTACCTTATTGAAATTCATAAAGCAAAAGCTAGTTTTCTTGAGTGTCTTGACTGCCTCCAATGCATCACTATCAGTCATTTCTATACCTGAGTTAATATTTGGTGGCAGCAATGGCAGTGGTGGCACTTGTGTGTATGTGTGATAAATCAAAGGGACTGCACACAAAATAAGCTATTAGACTAGAGAGTGTGTCAAGATGTGACCCTAAGTATCACTTAGCTGGCCATCCAAATACACATTGTGACTGGCAATCCTTTGATTCAAAGATGATCTCTATCATGTCTCATTGATGGGTCTAGGCCCATCCACAGAAGTTGCAGGTCTTTCTGCAGGGGAGAGTAAGCCGTAGGCTAGGATTCCTCTACTTTTCCTTCCTCCATTCTCTCTTCTCTGCTTCGAGGTCAAGAAACTACCTGGAAACGGGTTGCCTTTTGGTTGAGGCTGCAGCACCGCTGGAGTTGGTCCGCAGTCAGCTCCTCCCAGCTCTTGATGTCGGCACCAGTTTTCTTGAGGTCTTCAGCATGTCCTCATAGCATTTTCTCTGGGCACCTGAGATCTCAAACCATTGCTAAACTGGGAACCCAAGTGAATATTACCAGGTCTGAGCTAAGGTTTTTAGCTAGAGCTAAAAAGGGTCTGCAGGGCTGTGAGCTAGAGAGGGCTTGACCAGGCTCAGCTGAGCCACAGCGAGTTGCACAAGAAAGGTTAGTGGAGCATCAGGAGCACTGAAAAGGAGGAGGGTGGTTAAGCCCTAGGGAATGAAGAGAGATTAGCAGGACTCCGGTGGAGAACAGAGAGGCAGGGGCTGCCTCACCCAGCACTTGGCTTGAAAGTGCAGGCGGAGCAGGAATTAGAGGGGGTGCCCCCACACCTCTGCCCCCAGCGGCCCTGCGGTGGTTTCTGTCGGCAGGTGTGTGGAGAGGGAGGCCGAGCCCGGGGCTGTGCCGGCGCCGAGGGGCCGGTCCCGTCGGAGCCGGGGGCGGGGATGGGCGTGCTCCAGTGTTTCCTATGGTAATCCCGGCGCCTCCAGCTCCTCCCCGTGCGGGCCCGGGGCTGGGGACTGACGGAGCGGAGCCG